>NC_141009.1:1667082-1777525 GCF_052327205.1 Somniosus microcephalus | reverse complement strand
CAGCGGAATCCACCTTCAGTCTCTCACTGCTGCTCATACCTTAGTTACTTTGGTACTGAGTGTGGCCCTCAATCTCTTCACTCCTCGACTGGTGCCCGCTCTTTCAGCAACCATGTCCCTTCTATCTGGCATCCTCCCAAATCTGCCCCCTCACGCCCACCCTCCCAACACCTCACCCCCTCTCTTCCAACACCCCCGTCCTCTCTCCGTCCTCCCAAACCTGACCCCTCAAGCCCATCCTCCCAGAATGTTTCCCCTCACACCCACCTTCCTAAAATCTCTGCCCTCATCCCCTCCAACCAACATCTCCTCCCTCCCTCCCCCCAACATCTCTCCCTGACCCACTCCTCCCAACATCTCTGCTCTCACCCCCTCCTCCCAACATCTCCCCCTCATCCCAACATCTCTGCTCTCACCCCCTCCTCCCAACATCTCCCCCTCATCCCAACATCTCTGCTCTCACCCCCTCCTCCCAACATCTCCCCCTCATCCCAACATCTCTGCCCTCACCCCCTCCTCCCAACATCTCTCCCTCATCCCAACATCGCTGCCCTCACCCCCTCCTCCCAACAACTCCCCCTTATCCCAACATCTCTGCCCTCACCCCCTCCTCCCAACATCTCTCCCTCATCCCAACATCTCTGCCCTCACCCCCTCCTCCCAACATCTCTCCCTCATCCCAACATCGCTGCCCTCACCCCCTCCTCCCAACATCTCTCCCTCATCCCAACATCTCTGCTCTCACCCCCTCCTCCCAACATCACCCCCTCCTCCCAACATCTCTCCCTCATCCCAACATCTCTGCCCTCACTCCCTCCTCCCAACATCTCCCCCTCATCCCAGCACCTCTGCCCTCACCCCCTCCTCCCAACATCTCCCCCTCATCCCAACATCTCTGCCCTCATCCCCTCCTCCTGAAATTTCACCCCCTCCCTCCCCAAATCTCCACCTCATCATCAAATCTCTCAATTTCCCCTCTCACCCCCTTTGTTCTCAAAATATCACTTGCTCCCTCCCATAATCTTCCCCCTCCTCTCCTCCCTCCTCTTAATGTGTGATGGTGTTTATTGCCAGGTACGGAGCAGTTTTGTTCTCTGGACCCATCCCATTAAGGATTGGGTTAAAACTGCATTGAATGCAAGTCAAATGTGCCCCTTTCAACCAACAGAGGGAGGAAACTATCAACCCACCCAGTCTGGGCAAAGGTGAAAGGCGTCTGAGCCTCCGCCCCAGCCAGTCCCCTTCCAATATAGACATGTGGGAAATAGGGATTGGGGATGGAAGCCGCCAGAAACCCGTTGAATACCTACTGAAATTCTAATTACATGAAGATATTCGCAGAAATATCCTTTGTGCTGTTATTGTAAATAAATGTAAATAATTTGATAATTCTTTCATTTCTGGAGCTAACATTTCTAATCATCTCTAATTACAGGGTAGCTCAGGCAATGATGGTCCACCTGGTCCTACTGGTGAGAGGGTAAGGAGATGCAATCACCAAGATCCTTTCTCTTCTGTTGTGTTCTTTCCGTGCTGTGTTTTGATGTAGAGCAAAGCTTGTCTCCAGTCTTGGACTCTCTGCTCTTCCAAGTTCAGCAGTGGAGAGTGAAGGTATCAGGAGCTGAGACCAGTGAGCGTTTTGTGTCTCTAACATTGACTTTATTACGTTGTGCTGAGACTGGGTGTGGGGATCAGACTGCATCTATTCAAGCTGTCCTTTGCAGCTGATTTTTCCCTCCAACGTTCCATGAAGAATGTCTGCACGGTAAACGGAGGCTGCCAGAGTTGGATACAAATAGTCTTTCTTTATCACATGTTTGGAGCATGTATATTGGATCCACCTCGGCTTTCATCTGTCAACTTAGATCTGTGCGTTTGAGGAATAGTTGGCTTTCAAGATTCTAAAACCGGAAGTGTTGGCATTGTGCATTGATTATTTTGGATGGGCTGCAAGGACCAACAATAGGTTCCAAATTGGAAAGAAAACTTCTCATTTCTAAAACAAAGCACACTTTCGATGAAGAAAATCATCTCTGAACTAGCCAATCCATGTGGAGATCTACTCTGAACTATCCAATAATTGTGAAGATTAGTTCTGGACTATCTAATCGGTGTGCAGATCAACTCTGAGATAGCTCAATCCATGTGAAAATCAGGTCTGAGATTACCCAATGAGGATCAGTTTTTCTTTGATAAACTTTGATTGGTCTGGTGTGGGCTTCTGTGTGTCTTTCACCATTTGTTGAAGACTGTCTCACTCGGTCCATTGTCCATGTTTAGTTCTCACGTTCAGCACTCATCGACCACAGCTGAGAGGATGTCGTGCGGCCATGTTCCTGCCAATGCATCTGTGCCCCTACATGGCACCAACCCATGGCAGCGAGGCACAGATGGTAAACTTGACATCACAGAGCATCAGAACTATGCCATAGCACCTGGTGCTCCGAGAAACCGTGGCTGCAAGCCCCTCTTCAGCAGGACATTTTCTTGGTTGATGATGGTCGTCCAACTCCTACTTGGGTGCCACTAGCGTGGGCATCTCAGTAACGCAGCCAGTGACGTACAAATTGTACCAACTCACAGCTTAAACCCGCGGTTAGTAACCAACGATGTTTCAACGCCTCTTCAGGTGAGACATTAAACCAAGGTCCCATCTGCTCTCTCAGGTTGACATAAAAGATCCCATGGCACTATTTTGAAAATGACAGGGGAGTTCTCCCTGGGCAAATATTTATCCCTTAACCTACATCACTAAAAACAGATTATCTGGTCATTTCTCCCATTGGCTGTCTATGGGAGCTTGCTGTGTGCATATTGGCTGCTGCTTTTCCTACATTATAATTGTGACTACACTTGGAAAAAAAAGCATTTCATTGGCTGTAAGGCGCTTTGGGACGTCCTGAGGTCGTGAAAGGCGCTATGGAAATGCAATTCTTCTTTTCTGTTCAACCTGCTTATATTTACATTCTAGGGACCACCTGGACCTCAGGGCCCGATGGGATTCGCCGGACCCAAAGGACCTCCTGTAAGTAGTCCCAGACACTTCCCTCATTACTTATCAGACTGTAAGTTGATCCAGATTTGCTCACTCAAGAGAAAAGGCTCTTTGAGATTTAATTTTACACTTTTAATTATTGATGTTTGGGGAAATGTGCAGTTCCCTCAGGAATCACTTCATAGGGTTCATCAGAACCCCTGAGGGTTCATCCTTCACATATTACGAAATAACCTCAACCATTCAATAGATTCAATAGGGAATATATATTGGAAAAGGAAACATTCGCAGGGCTGTGGAGAAACAACAGGGGAGTGGGACTAATTGGAGATCTCTTTTAAAGAGCCGGCACAGGCACGATGGGCCGAATGGCCTCCTTCTGTGTTGTAAGATTCTCTGATTAGGCTGCTTTTCTAGGTTAACAGAGCAACAGGTACAGCAGGGGTTAGATACAGAGTAAAGCTCCCTCTACACTGTCCCATCAAACACTCCCAGGGCAGGTACACGGGTTAGATACAGAGTAAAGCTCCCTCTACACTGTCCTGTCAAACACTCCCAGGGCAGGTATATGGGTTAGATACAGAGTAAAGCTCCCTCTACACTGTCCCATCAAACACTCCCAGGGCAGGTACAGCACGGGTTAGATACAGAGTAAAGCTCCCTCTACACTGTCCCATCAAACACTCCCAGGGCAGGTACAGCACGGGTTAGATACAGAGTAAAGCTCCCTCTACACTGTCCCATCAAACACTCCCAGGGCAGGTACAGCACGGGTTAGATACAGAGTAAAGCTCCCTCTACACTGTCTCATCAAACACTCCCAGGGCAGGTACAGCATGGGTTAGATACAGAGTAAAGCTCCCTCTACAATGTCCCATCAAACACTCCCAGGGCAGGTACTGCACGGGTTAGATACAGAGTAAAGCTCCCTCTACACTGTCCCATCAAACACTCCCAGGGCAGGTACAGCACGGGTTAGATACAGAGTAAAGCTCCCTCTACACTGTCCCATCAAACACTCCCAGGGCAGGTACAGCACGGGTTAGATACAGAGTAAAGCTCCCTCTACACTGTCCCATCAAACACTCCCAGGGCAGGTACAGCACGGGTTAGATACAGAGTAAAGCTCCCTCTACACTGTCCCATCAAACACTCCCAGGGCAGGTACAGCATGGGTTAGATACAGAGTAAAGCTCCCTCTACAATGTCCCATCAAACACTCCCAGGGCAGGTACTGCACGGGTTAGATACAGAGTAAAGCACCCTCTACACTGTCCCCATCAAACTCTTCCAGGACAGGCACAGCACGGGTTAGATACAGAGTAAAGCTCCCTCTACACTGTCCCATCAAACACTCCCAGGGCAGGTACAGCACGGGTTAGATACAGAGTAAAGCTCCCTCTACACTGTCCCATCAAACACTCCCAGGGCAGGTACAGCACGGGTTATATACAGAGTAAAGCTCCCTCTACAATGTCCCATCAAACACTCCCAGGGCAGGTACAGCACGGGTTATATACAGAGTAAAGCTCCCTCTACACTGTCCCATCAAACACTCCCAGGGCAGGTACAGCACGGGTTATATACAGAGTAAAGCTCTCTCTACACTGTCCCATCAAACACACCCAGGGCAGGTACAGCACGGGTTAGATACAGAGTAAAGCTCCCTCTACACTGTCCCATCAAACACTCCCAGGGCAGGTACAGCACGGGTTAGATACAGAGTAAAGCTCCCTCTACACAGGCCAATTTCATGCCTCAGCTCCAGTACTAGAAGGGGAGCTCTTACTGCACCAGTCCGGTGTTTTTCCAATCCTTCACCAGTGGCCTCTGGGAGCAAAATTTCTTTGTGCCAGGTGTGTGCTGGTGTCTGAGGTTTCTCAGTGTACCCTTAGAACCAGCAGACAGAGTGGGCTTTCATCTCATCAGTCAGAGCTAGATTCAAGCCCTGGTCTCGGAGGTGAATATCCCAGCCAGTTCCATATAGCAATAATTTTTTCAGAGTAATTAACTGTTCTATAAAATGTTATCAACTGCTAAATTATGTCTTTCTCTCCAATCCCTTTCTAGGGCCCAGCCGGTAAGGACGGATTACCTGGACACCCCGGGCAACGAGGTGAAACTGTAAGTTGCAATCTTCTCTGAGATGTCTTGTAATGTTCTACTCCCTTCCCTACATCTGAGGAGACTCCATCCAAGGTGACCAGTCTCCTCTCCTGTAGGCAGGAGGGGTTGGTGAAACTGGATTGTATGATCAGCTACAGGGAGCAGCCCGAGTCCCTGGTAGATGGAGCTGTTAACTCTAGGAGCCTGGTGTCACACCCTACCTTCCTGAGTATATGTCGCAAAAAATGCATTTCCCCGTGTTCAGAAACTATGGGCATGTGAAGTGGCAGTGCAGCCCATTTATACAGGAGATGTTGGGCATCAGAGCAGCTACCAGACCCATGTCACATAATCCCTCTCTCGGCATCACCATTGCTCCACTATTGTAGATTTGGATATCACCCAGTTTACCACACTCAGATACATGAGTGGATCCAGAGATAATGTCCTTCAGGGAAGGGGAACTTGTCACCCGTACCCATTTTGGACCATATGTGACTTCAGTCCCCCACTATGTGGTTAGGCACAGGAGTAGGCCATTCATCCCCTCCAGCCTGTTCCGCCATTCAATTAGATCAGGGCTGATCTGAATCTTAATTCCATTTACCCGCATTGGTTCCGTAACCCTTAATACCCTTACCTAACAAAAATCTATCAATCTTAGTTTTGAAATTTTCTATTGACCCCCCCAGCCTCAACAGCTTTCTGGGGGAGCGAGTTCCAGATTTCCAGATTTCCACCACCCTTTGTGTGAAGAAGTGCTTCCTGACGCCACCCCTGAACGGCCTGGCTCTAATTTTAAGGTTCTACCGCCTTGTTCTGGACTCCCCCCACCAGAGGAAATCGTTTCTCTCTATCGACATAATTCTCTATTCACAATATATATTAATGATCTAGATGAGGGAACTAGATGTACTATCTCCAAGTTTGCAGATGACACAAAGCTGGGTGGGCGTGTGTGCTGTGAGGAGGATGCAGAGAAACTCCAGTATGATTTGGACAGGTTGGGTGATTGGGCAGAAACATGGCAGATGCAGTATAATGTGGATAAATGCGAGGTTATCCACTTTGATGGCAAAAATAGGAAGGCAGATTATTATCTGAATGGCAATAGATTGGGAAAAGGGGAAGTGCAACGAAACCTGGGTGTCCTTGTGCACCAGTCGCTGAAGGTAAGCATGCAGGTGCAGCAGGCGGTTAAGAAGGCAAATGCTATGTTGGCCTTCGTAGTGAGAGGATTCGAGTACAGCAGCAAGGATGTCTTGCTGCAGTTGTACAGGGCCTTGGTGAGACCACACCTTGAGTATTGTGTGCAGTTTTGGTCGCCTTATCTGAGGAAGGATGTTCTTGCCATGGAGGGAGTGCAGCAAAGATTTACCAGACTGATACCTGGGATGGCAGGAATGACGTATGAAGAGAGATTGGGTCGATTAGGCTTATATTCGCTAGAGTTTAGAAGAATGAGAGGGGATCTCATTGAAACTTATAAAATTCTAACAGGACTAGACAGACTAGATGCTGGAAGGATGTTCCCGATGGTCAGGGAGTCCAGAACCAGGGGTCACAGGCTAAGGATATGTGGTAAGCCATTTAGGACTGAGATGAGGAGGAATTTCTTCACCCAGAGAGTGGTGAACCTGTGGAATTCTTTACCACAGAAGGCAGTTGAGGCCAATTCATTAAATATATTCAAGAAGGAGTTAGATATATTTCTTAAGGCTAAAGGGATCAAGGGATATGGGGAGAAGGCAGGGACAGGGTACTGAGTTTGGATGATCAGCCATGATCTCATTAAATGGCGGAGCAGGCTCGAGGGGCCGAATGGCCGACTCCTGCTCCTATCTTCTATGTTTCTATGACCCTATCAACTCCTTTACTCTTGATGGCCGAGCAAGCCGTTTATTGTGTGATGCGCTATCAATTACTCATAAAAGACGGAGAGTTAGGAGAGTAACTAAAAGGCTTTTATTAGCAAAGAACAGAGCATGCCTCTCGTGGTTGACTGGGTTCCAAGAAGACAGGGGGCTGCAGAGCAGTCACCTTTATACCTGGGCCTGTGGGTGGAGCCAGGGGCGGAGCCAGCAGAGACATGCTGAGGCATGCATAGGTACAACAGTGTGCAACAACAACAACAACGGTGAACAACAATAACAGTGGTTTACCACATTCACCCCTTGTTTAAAATTGAATCCGGCGGGGTGAAGTGTACTAAAGGTTCGTGTAAGTAATCTATCAGGTGGCCTTGTATGCCGTCCTGATCGTCGTGGTGGCGGCGGTGATGGTGCAGCATCCAACGTTGAATCTGGCGTCTCATTGAGTGGTTGGGTGGTCAATGATGGGTCCTGGGGCTGCGGCATGCCGTCTAGCGGGGTTGGGTTGTGGGTAGTGGTGGATGGCAATGGTAGTGTTTCAGGGGCACCTGAAGGTGCGAGATCTTGTGTGGAGGCTGTGTCCTCCCGCCCGTCCGGGTACGCTACGTAAGCGTACTGGGGGTAGGCGTGGGTAGTGGTGGGTGGCGAGGGAGGTGTTTCGGGAGCACCCGAAGGTGCGAGGTCTCGTATGGAGACTGTGTCCTCCCGCCCGTCCGGGTACACCACGTAAGCATACAGAGGGTTGGCATGGAGGAGGCTCACCCTCTCGACCAGGGGGTCCGCCTTATGGGACCTCACGTGCTTCCGCAGTAGGACGGGTCCTGGAGAAGTCAGCCATGTCGTAACGAGATCCCCGATGTGGACTTCCTGGGGAAGGAGAACATTCTCTCGTGAGGGGTGGCATTGGTGGCTGTACAGAGCAGTGACCGAATGGAATGGAGCGCTGCAGGGAGGACCTCCTGCCAGCGAGAGGTCGGAAGGCCCTTAGATTTAAAGTTTAAAAGGACTGCCTTCCAGACCGTCGCATTCTCCCTTTCCACCTGGCCATTCCCCCGGGGGTTGTAGCTGGTGGTCCTGCTTGTAGCAATACCTCTCGCGAGCAGGTACTGACGAAGTTCGTCGCTCATAAAGGATGAGCCCCTGTCGCTATGAATATAGCTAGGGAAACCGAACAAGGCGAAGAGGTCATTCAGACATTTAATGACCGTGGTACTGGTCATGTCTGAGCAAGGGATGGCAAATGGGAAACGGGAGTACTCGTCAATTATGTTGAGGAAGTACACATTGCGGTCGGAGGAGGGGAGGGGCCCTTTAAAATCGACGCTCAGCCGTTCAAAGGGGCGCGTGGCTTTGATCAGGCTTGCTCTGTCTGGCCTATAAAAATGCGGTTTGCACTCGGCACAGATTTGGCAGTTCCTGGTCATGGTCCTGACCTCCTCGATGGAGTAGGGCAGGTTACGGGATTTGATGAAGTGAAAAAACCTGGTGACCCCCGGGTGGCAGAGGTCATTGTGGAGGGTCTTCAGTCTATCAACCTGCGCGTTGGCGCATGTACCACGTGATAGGGCATCTGGGGGCTCATTGAGTTTCCCGGGCCGGTACAAGATATCGTAATTGTAGGTGGAGAGTTCGATTCTCCACCTCAAGATCTTGTCATTCTTGATTTTGCCCCTCTGCTTATTATTAAACATAAAAGCTACTGAACGCTGGTCAGTGAGCAGGGTAAATCGTTTTCTGGCCAGGTAATGCCTCCAATGTCGCACAGCTTCCACAATGGCCTGGGCCTCCTTTTCGACAGAGGAGTGTCGAATCTCAGGGCCCTGGAGGGTCCTTGAGAAAAAGGCCACGGGTCTCCCCGCCTGGTTAAGGGTTGCAGCTAGGGCAAAGTCGGATGCGTCGCTCTCCACTTGGAAAGTGATGGACTCATCCACTGCGTGCATCGTGGCCCTTGCAATATCTCTTTTTATGAGAGTGAAGGCCGCACAGGCCTCTGCTGTCAGGGGGAAGGAGGTGGACTTGATGAGGGGTCTGGCTTTGTCCGCATAGTTGGGCACCCACTGAGCATAGTACGAGAAAAACCCTAGGCATCTCTTCAGTGCTTTTTGGCAGTGGGGGAGGGGGAGCTCCATAAGGGGGCGCATCCTGTCGGGGTCGGGGCCGATGACTCCGTTCTCCACTGCACAGCCAAGAATGGCAAGGCGCGTGGTACGAAACATACACTTGTCCTTGTTGTATGTTAGGTTCAGCCGCTGGGCCGTACGGAGGAATTTCTCTAGATTAACATCATGGTCCTGCTGGTCGTGGCCGCAGATGGTGACGTTGTCTAGATAGGGGAAAGTGGCCTGGAGCGCGTTCTGGTCAACCATCCGGTCCATCTCCCGTTGGAAGACTGAAACCCCGTTGGTGACGCCGAAGGGAACTCTGAGGAAGTGGTAGAGACGACCGTCAGTTTCAAAAGCTGTGTACTGGCGGTCCTCAGCCCTGATGGGGAGCTGGTGGTATGCCGACTTCAGATCAATTGTCAAGAACACCCGTTATTGTGCTATCTGATTGACCATGTCAGATATGCGGGGGAGTGGGTATGCATCTAGCTGGGTGTAGCGATTGATCGTCTGGCTGTAGTCAATAACTAGGCGCTGTTTTTCGCTAGTCTTCACTACCACCACATGTGCTCGCCATGGGCTGGTGCTACTTTCAATAATCCCTTCCTTCAGGAGTCTCGCTACCTCGGATTTAATGAAGCTCCTATCCCCGGCACTGTAACGCCTGCTTTTGGTTGCGATGGGCTTACAGTCGCGGGTGAGGTTAGCGAACAAGGAGGGGGGGAGGACTTTAAGGGTGGAGAGGCTGCAAATGGTGCGTGGCGGGCAATTTAAAAGCTGCTGGCTGCAGACTGTGAGTGGGGGGAGGGGTTCGTCGTACGCTAATGTGACACTCTTAAGGTGGCACTGAAAATCCAACCCCAGTAGAACGGCAGCGCAGAGATGTGGCATGACCAGAAGTTTAAAATTTTTGTATTCTGTGCCCCGTACTGAAAGGGTCACTACACAGTAGCCAACGACGTCCGCTGACTGGGCTTTGGAAGCCAAAGAGATCCGATGGCGCGTCGGCAGGACCGGGAGAGAGTAACTGCGCACCGTGTCGGGGTGGATAAAGCTCTCCGTGCTCCCGCTGTCAAAAAGGCAGGTAGTGGCGTGGCCGTTTACCGTAATGTCCATCATGGACCTGGACAGTTGATGAGGGAGAGATTGGTCCAGCGTCACGGAGGCCAGCGTATGGTCGAGCGAGTCGATGTGGTCGTCAGATGAGGCGGTGGTTGAGTCCGGGTCCCCCGTGGTTGAAGTTGGAGACGTCCAAGATGACGGACAAAATGGCGGCGCCCATGATCCCGATCCCCACGCGGCTGGGGGAGCCCAAGATGGCGGACAAGATGGCTGCCCCCACGGTTCGCACGCGGCACTGCTGGCGTTAGCGGTTTTACCTTTGCAGGCGCTGACATAGTGTCCTTTCTTCCCGCAGCCGGAGCAGGTAGCGTTTCTCGCGGGCAGCGTGCTCTGGGGTGTTTTGCCTGGCCACAAAAATAACATTTCTGTGCCTTGGACATCGCAGCAGCAGTTGAAGGTGGCGGTCCCATGACCCAAGGTTGTGGCGTCCACGTTGCGGAGCGGTTAGGGGAGAAGGCGTCCATATTCCTGTGGGCCGCGTCGAGCGAGAGCGCGAGGAACACTGCCTTTCTCAGGTCCATTTCTCCCTTTTCCAACAGTCTCTGCCGGGAGTAGTCGGACCTTAGACCCGCAACGAAAGCATCTCGGATCAGTCCCTCCGTGTGTGCTGCGGCTGATACTTCTTTGCAATCGCAGCCTTGGCCGAGTATCCGTAGTGCCCGTAGGAAGGCCTCCACCGATTCCCCGGGCTGCTATCTGCGGGATCTTAAGAGGTGCCTGGCATAGACCGTATTTACCGGGCGTGCGTATTGCCCTTTTAGCAGATCGATAGCCGTCGCGTAGGTCGTCGCGTCCTGGATTATTGTATAAACTTGGTGGCTCACCTTTGAGGCCAGGATTTCCAGCTTGTTTTCGTCCAGGGTCACAGTTGAGGCTTGCAGGTAGCCCTCGAAGCAACGCAGCCAATGCGCGAATTTGGTAGCCGAACCCGCTTCTTGGGGGTCTAGGTCCAGGCATGTTGTTCTGAGGGCTCGCAGCAGCTCCTGCTGCTCAGCGTTTGGTGCAGCAGCCTGCTGCTCAGCGTTTGTTGTCAACATTTTGTTTTTGCTAATAAAATTGATGCGCTATCAATTACTCATAAAAGACGGAGAGTTAGGAGAGTAACTAAAAGGCTTTTATTAGCAAAGAACAGAGCATGCCTCTCGTGGTTGACTGGGTTCCAAGAAGGCAGGGGGCTGCAGAGCAGTCACCTTTATACCTGGGCCTGTGGGTGGAGCCAGGGGCGGAGCCAGCAGAGACATGCTGAGGCATGCATAGGTACAACAGTGTGCAACAACAACAACAACGGTGAACAACAATAACAGTGGTTTACCACATTGTGTAAACCCAAAAGCTTCCAAGGAGCAAGACCACCACCTTGGATTATTAGGGGTGGGCGATAAATGCCAGCCTTTCCAGCGTCGCCTTCACCCCGAAAAGGAATAAACAAAACATGACTGAAGTTTTCCTTCAACCCTCTGACCCTTCCTGTGGAGGGTCAGCCAAGCGCAACTCAAGAGATTCCTCCTGGCCCCAAGCATCTCAGCAATGAGGAGTCCTGGGTATAGAAGTGGAAGCCAGATACAGAGTTCAATGCAGAGCACTGAAACATGAGTAAATGTGGATTGCATTTAATTCCGATGTTGGGTGAGGAGAAGGTCAGGCATGACTGAAATGGGCATCATGATAACGCCCGAAAGGTACCTGTTTGCAGTCGATGCCAGTACCCCAGTCGCACCAGTTGAGTTGAGTTATGTTAAGTTGAGTTATGTTAAGTTGAGTTATGTTAAGTTGAGTTATGTTAAGTTGAGTTTTATTGAGTTGAGTTGAGTTGAGTAGTGTTGTGTTGTGTTGATTTGTGTGGTGTTGAGTTGTGTTGTGTTGTGTTGATTTGTGTGGTGTTGAGTTGTGTTGTGTTGAGTTGTGTTGTGTTGTGTTGAGTTGGGTTGAGTTGTATTGAGTTGAGTTGTGTTGTGTTATAGAGTCATAGAGTTATACAGCACAGAAAGAGGCCCTTCAGCCCATCGTGTCCGCGCCGGCCATCAAGCCCTGTCTAATCTAATCCCATTTTCCAGCATTTGGTCCGTAGCCTTGTATGCTATGGCATTTCAAGTGCTCATCCAAATGCTTCTTGAATGTTGTGAGGGTTCCTGCCCCAACCACCCTTTCAGGCAGTGAGTTCCAGACTCCAACCACCCTCTGGGTGAAAAAGTTTGTGCCCAAATCCCCTCTAAACCTCCTGCACCTTACCTTGAATCTATGCCCCCTGGTTATTGACCCCTCTACTAAGGGGAAAAGTTCCTTTCTATCTACCCTATCTGTGCCCCTCATAATTTTGTACACCTCAATCAGGTCCCCCCTCAGCCTTCTCTGCTCCAAGGAAAACAACCCCAGCCTGTCCAGTCTTTCTTCACAGCTGAAACGCTCCAGCCCAGGTAACATCCTGGTGAATCTCCTCTGCACCCTCTCCAAAGCAATCACATCCTTCCTATAGTGTGGCGACCAGAACTACACACAGTATTCCAGCTGTGGCCTTACCAGCGTTTTGTACAGCTCCATCATAACCTCCCTGCTCTTATATTCTATGCCTCAGCTAATGAAGGCAAGTATCCCATATGCCTTTTTAACCACCTTATCCACCTGTTCTGCTGCCTTCAGGGACCTATGTACATGCACACCAAGGTCCCTCTGATCCTCTGTCTTTCCTAGGGTCCTACCATTCATTGTGTATTCCCTTGCCTTGTTAGTCCCTCCAAAATGCATCACCTCACACTTTTCAGTGTTAAATTCCATTTGCCACTGTTCCGCCCATCTGACCAACCCATCTATATCGTCCTGCAGACTGAGGCTACCCTCCTCGCTATTTACCACCCCACCAATTTTCGTGTCATCTGCGAACTTACTGATCATACCTTTCACATTCACATCCAAATCATTAATGTAGACCACAAACAGCAAGGGACCCAGCACCGATCCAGTCACAAAAACAACCTTCCACCATCACCCTCTGCCTTCTGCCACTAAGCCAGTTTTGGATCCAATGTGCCAACGCACCCTGGATCCCATGGGCTCTTACCTTCCTGACCAGTCTCCCATGCGGGACTTTATCGAAAGCCTTACTGAAATCCATGTATACCACATACACTGCACTACCCTCATCCACACACCTAGTCACCCCCTCGAAAACTTCAATCAAATTGGTCAGACATGATCTTCCCTTGACAAAGCCATGCTGACTATCCCTGATTAATCCTTGCCTCTCCAAGTGGAGACTAATTCTGTCCCTCAGAATTTTTTCCAATAATTTCCCAACCACTGATGTTAGGCTCACTGGCCTGTAATTCCCTGGTTTATCCCTACTACCCTTCTTGAATAATGGTACTACGTTAGCTGTTCTCCAGTCCTCTGGCACATCCCCTGTGGTCAGAGAGGTTCTGAAAATTTGTGTCAGAGCCCCTGCAATCTCCTCCCTTGCCTCACACAGCAGCCTGGGATACATCTCGTGCGGGCCTGGGAATGTATCCACTTTTAAGCCTACTAAAACCGCTAGTACCTCCTCCCTCTTGATGCTAATATGTTCAAGTATATCACAGTCCCCCTGCCCGATTTCTATGTCTACATCGTCCTTCTCCATAGTGAACACAGATGCAAAAAATTCATTTAAAACCCCACCTACATCTTCTGGCTCCACACACAGATTGCCACTTTGGTCCCTAATGGGCCCTACTCTTTCCCTAGTTATCCTCTTGCCCTTAATATACACTTATAAAAAACCTTAGGATTGTCCTTTATTTTGCTCGCCAGTGTTGAGTTGAGTTGAGTTGAGTTGGGTTGAGTTGAGTTGAGTTGTGTTGAGTTGAGTTGAGTTGAGTTGTGTTGAGTTGAGTTGAGTTGGGCTGAGTTGAGTTGGGTTGTGTTGAGTTGAGTTGAGTTGGGTTGAGTTGGGTTGAGTTGAGTTGAGTTGTGTTGTGTTGAGTTGGGTTGGGTTGAGTTGGGTTGAGTTGAGTTGGGTTGGGTTGAGTTGAGTTGTGTTGAGTTGGGTTGAGTTGAGTTGGGTTGAGTTGAGTTGGGTTGAGTTGAGTTGGGTTGAGCTGAGTTGAGTTGGGTTGAGCTGTGTTGAGTTGGGTTGAGTTGAGTTGGGTTGAGTTGAGTTGTGTTGAGTTGGGTTGAGTTGGGTTGAGTTGAGTTGAGCTGAGTTGAGTTGGGTTGGGTTGAGTTGTGTTGAGTTGAGTTGAGTTGGGTTGAGTTGAGTTGGGTTGATTTGGGTTGAGTTGTGCTGGGTTGAGTTGGGTTGAGTTGAGTTGGGTTGAGTTGGGTTGGGTTGAGTTGAGTTGTGTTGAGTTGTGTTGAGTTGAGTTGGGTTGAGTTGGGTTGAGTTGTGTTGGGTTGAGTTGGGTTGAGTTGGGTTGTGTTGAGTTGTGTTGAGTTGAGTTGGGTTGAGTTGTGTTGAGTTGGGTTGGGTTGAGTTGGGTTGAGTTGTGTTGAGTTGGGTTGAGTTGAGTTGGGTTGGGTTGAGTTGAGTTGATTATGAGTTGAGTTGTGTTGAGTTGGGTTGAGTTGAGTTGGGTTGAGCTGGGTTGGGTTGAGTTGAGTTGTGTTGAGTTGGGTTGAGTTGAGTTGGGTTGGGTTGAGTTGGGTTGAGTTGAGTTGAGTTGGGTTGAGTTGTGTTGAGTTGGGTTGAGTTGAGTTGAGTTGGGTTGGGTTGAGTTGAGTTGAGTTGGGTTGTGTTGAGTTGAGTTGTGTTGAGTTGAGTTGTGTTGAGTTGGGTTGAGTTGAGTTGGGTTGAGTTGAGTTGAGTTGGGTTGAGTTGGGTTGGGTTGAGTTGAGTTGTGTTGAGTTGGGTTGTGTTGAGTTGGGTTGAGTTGAGTTGAGTTGGGTTGAGTTGTGTTGAGTTGAGTTGTGTTGAGTTGAGTTGGGTTGAGTTGTGTTGAGTTGGGTTGAGTTGAGTTGGGTTGAGTTGAGTTGGGTTGAGTTGAGTTGGGTTGGGTTGAGTTGAGTTCGGTTGAGTTGAGTTGGGTTGAGTTGAGTTTGGTTGAGTTGAGTTGAGTTGGGTTGAGTTGGGTTGGGTTGAGTTGAGTTGGGTTGGGTTGGGTTGAGTTGAGTTGATTTGAGTTGAGTTGTGTTGAGTTGGGTTGCGTTGGGTTGAGTTGAGTTGGGTTGAGTTGGGTTGGGTTGAGTTGTGTTGAGTTGGGTTGTGTTGAGTTGGGTTGAGTTGAGTTGGTTTGAGTTGAGTTGGGTTGAGTTGAGTTGGGTTGGGTTGAGTTGAGTTGAGTTGGGTTGAGTTGAGTTGGGTTGAGTTGTGTTGAGTTGAGTTGGGTTGAGTTGAGTTGAGTTGGGTTGGGTTGAGTTGGGTTGAGTTGAGTTGAGTTGGGTTGTGTTGAGTTGAGTTGTGTTGAGTTGAGTTGGGTTGAGTTGTGCTGAGTTGGGTTGAGTTGAGTTGGGTTGAGTTGTGTTGAGTTGGGTTGGGTTGAGTTGAGTTGGGTTGAGTTGTGTTGAGTTGGGTTGAGTTGAGTTGGGTTGGGTTGAGTTGAGTTGATTATGAGTTGAGTTGTGTTGAGTTGGGTTGAGTTGAGTTGGGTTGAGTTGGGTTGGGTTGAGTTGAGTTGTGTTGAGTTGGGTTGAGTTGGGTTGGGTTGAGTTGGGTTGAGTTGGGTTGAGTTGTGTTGAGTTGGGTTGAGTTGAGTTGAGTTGGGTTGAGTTGGGTTGAGTTGAGTTGGGTTGTGTTGAGTTGAGTTGAGTTGGGTTGAGTTGGGTTGAGTTGGGTTGAGTTGGGTTGAGTTGAGTTGGGTTGAGTTGGGTTGGGTTGAGTTGTGTTGAGTTGGGTTGTGTTGAGTTGGGTTGAGTTGAGTTGGTTTGAGTTGAGTTGGGTTGAGTTGTGTTGAGTTGAGTTGTGTTGAGTTGAGTTGGGTTGAGTTGTGTTGAGTTGGGTTGAGTTGAGTTGGGTTGAGTTGAGTTGGGTTGAGTTGAGTTGGGTTGGGTTGAGTTGAGTTCGGTGGAGTTGAGTTGGGTTGAGTTGAGTTTGGTTGAGTTGAGTTGAGTTGGGTTGAGTTGCGTTGGGTTGAGTTGGGTTGGGTTGGGTTGAGTTGAGTTGATTTGAGTTGAGTTGTGTTGAGTTGGGTTGTGTTGGGTTGAGTTGAGTTGGGTTGGGTTGGGTTGAGTTGAGTTGTGTTGAGTTGGGTTGTGTTGAGTTGGGTTGAGTTGAGTTGGTTTGAGTTGAGTTGGGTTGAGTTGGGTTGGGTTGAGTTGAGTTGAGTTGGGTTGAGTTGAGTTGGGTTGAGTTGTGTTGAGTTGAGTTGAGTTGAGTTGGGTTGGGTTGAGTTGGGTTGAGTTGAGTTGAGTTGGGTTGTGTTGAGTTGAGTTGGGTTGAGTTGTGCTGAGTTGGGTTGAGTTGAGTTGGGTTGAGTTGAGTTGGGTTGAGTTGGGTTGAGTTGAGTTGGGTTGGGTTGAGTTGAGTTGTGTTGAGTTGGGTTGTGTTGAGTTGGGTTGAGTTGAGTTGGTTTGAGTTGAGTTGGGTTGAGTTGAGTTGAGTTGTGTTGAGTTGGGTTGAGTTGGGTTGAGTTGTGCTGGGTTGAGTTGGGTTGAGTTGGGTTGAGTTGGGTTGAGTTGAGCTGAGTTGAGTTGGGTTGGGTTGAGTTGTGTTGAGTTGAGTTGGGTTGAGTTGAGTTGAGTTGGGTTGAGTTGGGTTGAGTTGTGCTGGGTTGAGTTGGGTTGAGTTGAGTTGGGTTGAGTTGGGTTGGGTTGAGTTGAGTTGTGTTGAGTTGTGTTGAGTTGAGTTGGGTTGAGTTGGGTTGAGTTGTGTTGGGTTGAGTTGGGTTGAGTTGGGTTGAGTTGGGTTGTGTTGAGTTGAGTTGGGTTGAGTTGTGTTGAGTTGGGTTGGGTTGAGTTAAGTTGGGTTGAGTTGTGTTGAGTTGGGTTGAGTTGAGTTGGGTTGGGTTGAGTTGAGTTGATTATGAGTTGAGTTGGGTTGAGTTGGGTTCAGTTGGGTTGAGTTGAGTTGGGTTGAGTTGGGTTGGGTTGAGTTGAGTTGGGTTGAGTTGAGTTGGGTTGGGTTGAGTTGGGTTGAGTTGGGTTGAGTTGTGTTGAGTTGAGTTGAGTTGGGTTGGGTTGAGTTGGGTTGAGTTGAGTTGGGTTGTGTTGAGTTGAGTTGTGTTGAGTTGAGTTGGGTTGAGTTGTGTTGAGTTGGGTTGAGTTGAGTTGGGCTGAGTTGGGTTGAGTTGAGTTGGGTTGAGTTGGGTTGGGTTGAGTTGAGTTGTGTTGAGTTGGGTTGTGTTGAGTTGGGTTGAGTTGAGTTGGTTTGAGTTGAGTTGGGTTGAGTTGTGTTGAGTTGAGTTGTGTTGAGTTGAGTTGGGTTGAGTTGTGTTGAGTTGGGTTGAGTTGAGTTGGGTTGAGTTGAGTTGGGTTGAGTTGAGTTGGGTTGGGTTGAGTTGAGTTCGGTTGAGTTGAGTTGGGTTGAGTTGAGTTTGGTTGAGTTGAGTTGAGTTGGGTTGAGTTGGGTTGGGTTGAGTTGAGTTGGGTTGGGTTGAGTTGAGTTGATTTGAGTTGAGTTGTGTTGAGTTGGGTTGAGTTGGGTTGTGTTGGGTTGAGTTGAGTTGGGTTGAGTTGGGTTGGGTTGAGTTGAGTTGTGTTGAGTTGGGTTGTGTTGAGTTGGGTTGAGTTGAGTTGGTTTGAGTTGAGTTGGGTTGAGTTGAGTTGGGTTGGGTTGAGTTGAGTTGAGTTGGGTTGAGTTGAGTTGGGTTGTGTTGAGTTGAGTTGTGTTGAGTTGAGTTGGGTTGAGTTGTGCTGAGTTGGGTTGAGTTGAGTTGGGTTGAGTTGAGTTGGGTTGAGTTGAGTTGAGTTGGGTTGGGTTGAGTTGAGTTGTGTTGAGTTGGGTTGTGTTGAGTTGGGTTGAGTTGAGTTGGTTTGAGTTGAGTTGGGTTGAGTTGAGTTGAGTTGTGTTGAGTTGGGTTGAGTTGTGTTGAGTTGGGTTGAGTTGGGTTGAGTTGTGCTGGGTTGAGTTGGGTTGAGTTGGGTTGAGTTGGGTTGAGTTGAGTTGAGCTGAGTTGAGTTGGGTTGGGTTGAGTTGAGTTGAGTTGGGTTGAGTTGAGTTGAGTTGGGTTGAGTTGGGTTGAGTTGTGCTGGGTTGAGTTGAGTTGGGTTGAGTTGGGTTGGGTTGGGTTGCGTTGAGTTGTGTTGAGTTGTGTTGAGTTGAGTTGGGTTGAGTTGTGTTGGGTTGAGTTGAGTTGGGTTGAGTTGGGTTGTGTTGAGTTGTGTTGAGTTGGGTTGAGTTGAGTTGGGTTGTGTTGTGTTGAGTTGAGTTGGGTTGAGTTGTGTTGAGTTGGGTTGAGTTGAGTTGGGTTGAGTTGGGTTGAGTTGAGTTGGGTTGAGTTGGGTTGGGTTGAGTTGAGTTGTGTTGAGTTGGGTTGTGTTGAGTTGAGTTGGTTTGAGTTGGGTTGAGTTGTGTTGAGTTGAGTTGTGTTGAGTTGAGTTGTGTTGAGTTGGGTTGAGTTGAGTTGGGTTGAGTTGGGTTGAGTTGAGTTGGGTTGGGTTGAGTTGAGTTCGGTTGAGTTGGGTTGAGTTGAGTTTGGTTGAGTTGAGTTGGGTTGGGTTGAGTTGAGTTGGGTTGGGTTGGGTTGAGTTGAGTTGATTTGAGTTGAGTTGGGTTGAGTTGGGTTGTGTTGGGTTGAGTTGAGTTGGGTTGGGTTGAGTTGAGTTGTGTTGAGTTGGGTTGTGTTGAGTTGGGTTGAGTTGAGTTGGTTTGTGTTGAGTTGGGTTGAGTTGAGTTGGGTTGGGTTGAGTTGAGTTGGGTTGAGTTGAGTTGGGTTGAGTTGTGTTGAGTTGAGTTGGGTTGAGTTGAGTTGGGTTGGGTTGAGTTGAGTTGAGTTGAGTTGGGTTGTGTTGAGTTGTGTTGAGTTGAGTTGGGTTGAGTTGTGCTGAGTTGAGTTGGGTTGAGTTGGGTTGAGTTGAGTTGGGTTGGGTTGAGTTGAGTTGTGTTGAGTTGGGTTGTGTTGAGTTGGGTTGAGTTGAGTTGGTTTGAGTTGAGTTGGGTTGAGTTGGGTTGTGTTGAGTTGAGTTGTGTTGAGTTGAGTTGGGTTGAGTTGTGTTGAGTTGGGTTGAGTTGAGTTGAGTTGAGTTGGGTTGAGTTGAGTTGGGTTGAGTTGAGTTCGGTTGAGTTGAGTTGGGTTGAGTTGAGTTTGGTTGAGTTGAGTTGGGTTGAGTTGGGTTGGGTTGTGTTGAGTTGGGTTGAGTTGAGTTGAGTTGGGTTGGGTTGAGTTGAGTTGTGTTGAGTTGGGTTGAGTTGAGTTGGGTTGGGTTGAGTTGATTTGAGTTGAGTTGTGTTGAGTTGGGTTGAGTTGGGTTGTGTTGAGTTGGGTTGAGTTGGGTTGAGTTGAGTTGGTTTGAGTTGAGTTGGGTTGTGTTGAGTTGGGTTGAGTTGGGTTGTGTTGAGTTGGGTTGAGTTGGGTTGAGTTGAGTTGGGTTGGGTTGAGTTGAGTTGAGTTGGGTTGGGTTGAGTTGTGTTGAGTTGGGTTGAGTTGAGTTGGGTTGGGTTGAGTTGGGTTGAGTTGAGTTGAGTTGGGTTGAGTTGAGTTGGGTTGAGTTGAGTTGAGTTGGGTTGAGTTGAGTTGGGTTGAGTTGAGTTGGGTTGAGTTGTGTTGAGTTGAGTTGGGTTGAGTTGAGTTGAGTTGGGTTGAGTTGGGTTGAGTTGAGTTGTGTTGAGTTGAGTTGTGTTGAGTTGGGTTGAGTTGAGTTGGGTTGAGTTGAGTTGGGTTGGGTTGAGTTGAGTTCAGTTGAGTTGAGTTGGGTTGAGTTTGGTTGAGTTGAGTTGGGTTGGGTTGTGTTGAGTTGTGTTGAGTTGAGTTGTGTTGAGTTGAGTTGGGTTGTGTTGAGTTGAGTTGGGTTGAGTTGGGTTGAGTTGAGTTGGGTTGAGTTGAGTTCAGTTGAGTTGGGTTGAGTTGAGTTTGGTTGAGTTGAGTTGAGTTGGGTTGGGTTGTGTTGAGTTATGTTGACTTGAGTTGTGTTGAGTTGTGTTGAGTTTTGTTATGTTGTGTTTAGTTGTGTTGAGTTTTGTTGAGTTGTGTTGAGTTGAGTTGAGTTGTGTTGAGTTGTGTTGTGTAGACTTGTGTTGAGTTGTGTTGTGTTGAGTTGTGTTGTGTAGACTTGTGTTGAGTTGTGTTGTGTTGAGTTTTGTTGTGTTGAGTTGTGTTGAGTTGAGTTGTGTTGTGTAGACTTGTGTTGAGTTGTGTTGTGTTGAGTTGTGTTGTGTAGACTTGTGTTGAGTTGTGTTGTGTTGAGTTGTGTTGTGTAGACTTGTGTTGAGTTTTGTTGTGTTGAGTTGTGTTGTGTTGAGTTGTGTTGAGTTGAGTTGTGTTGAGTTTTCGTGTGTTGAGTTGTGTTGAGTTTTGTTGTGTTGAGTTTTGTTGTGTTGAGTTTTGTTGAGTTGAATTGTGTTGTGTTGACTTTTGTTATGTTGTGTTTAGTTGTGTTTAGTTGTGTTGAGTTATGTTGAGTTTTGTTGTGTTGAGTTTTGGTGTGTTGTGTTGAGGTGTGTTGAGTTGTGTTGAGTTATGTTGAGTTGAGTTGTGTTGTGTTTTGTTGTGTTGTGTTGAGCTCTGTTGAGTTTTGTTGTGTTGAGTTTTGTTGTGTTGTGTTGAGTTGTGTTGAGTTCTGTTGTGATGAGTTGTGTTGACTTGAGTTGTGTTGTGTTGAGTTTTGTTGTGTTGAGTTTTGTTATGTTGTGTTTAGTTGTGTTGAGTTTTGTTGAGTTGTCTTGTGTTGTGTTGAGTTGTGTTGAGTTTTGTTGTGTTGAGTTGTGTTGTGTTGAGTTGTGTTGTGTTGAGTTGTGTTGTGTTGAGTTTTGTTGTGTTGACTTGTGTTGTGTTGAGTTGTGTTGTGTAGACTTGTGTTGAGTTGTGTTGTGCTGAGTTTTGTTGTGTTGAGTTGAGTTCTGTTGAGTTGTGTTGTGTTGAGTTGTGTTGAGTTGAGTTGTTTTGAGTTTTCATGTGTTGAGTTGAGTTGTGTTGAGTTATGTTGAGTTGAATTGTGTTGTGTTGAGTTTTGTTGTGTTGTGTTGAGTTGTGTTGTGTTGAGTTTTGTTGTGTTGAGTTTTGTTATGTTGTGTTTAGTTCTGTTGAGTTTTGTTGAGCTTTGTTGTGTTGAGCTTTGTTGTGTTGTGTTGAGTTTTCTTGTGTTGTGTTGAGGTGTGTTGAGTTGTGTTGAGTTATGTTGAGTTGAGTTATGTTGTGTTGAGTTTTGTTGTGTTGTGTTGAGCTCTGTTGAGTTTTGTTGTGTTGAGTTGTGTTGAGTTTTGTTGAGTTGTCTTGTGTTGTGTTGTGTTGAGTTGAGTTGTGTTGTGTTGAGTTTTGTTGTGTTGAGTTTTGTTGTGTTGAGTTGTGTTGTGTTGAGTTGTGTTGAGTTGTGTTGTGTAGACTTGTGTTGTGTTGAGTTTTGTTGTGTTGAGTTGTGTTGTGTTGAGTTGTGTTGTGTTGAGTTGAGTTGTGTTGTGTTGAGTTTTGTTGTGTTGAGTTTTGTTGTGTTGTGTTGAGTTGTGTTGTGTTGAGTTTTGTTGTGTTGAGTTGAGTTGTGTTGTGTTGAGTTTTGTTGTGTTGAGTTTTGTTGTGGTGTGTTGTGTTGAGTTGTTTTGAATTGAGTTGAGCTTTGTTGAGATGCGTTGTGTTGAGTTGTGTTGAGTTGTGTTGTGTTGAGTTGTGTTGAGTTGTGTTGTGTAGACTTGTGTTGAGTTGTGTTGAGTTTTGTTGTGTTGAGTTGTGTTGTGTTGAGTTGTGTTGAGTTGAGTTGTGTTGAGTTGTGTTGAGTTGAGTTGTGTTGAGTTGAGTTCAGTTGTGTTGAGTTTTGTTGTGTTGACTTGTGTTGTGTTGAGTTGTGTTGTGTTGACTTGTGTTGTGTTGTGTTGAGGTGAGTTGTGTTGAGTTGAGTTGTGTTGAGTTTTCTTGTGTTGAGTTGCATTGAGTTGCGTTGAGTTGTGTTGAGTTGTGTTGAGTTGTGTTGTGTTGAGTTGAGTTCTGTTGAGTTGTGTTTTGTAGACTTGTGTTGAGCTGTGTTTTGTAGACTTGTGTCGAGTTGTGTTTTGTAGACTTGTTGTGGTGTGTTGTGTTGAGTTGTTTTGAATTGAGTTGAGCTTTGTTGAGATGCGTTGTGTTGAGTTGTGTTGTGTTGAGTTGTGCTGTGTAGACTTGTGTTGTGTTGTGTTGAGTTGAGTTCAGTTGTGTTGAGTTTTGTTGTGTTGACTTGTGTTGTGTTGAGTTGTGTTGAGTTGAGTTGTGTTGAGTTTTCTTGTGTTGAGTTGTGTTGAGTTTTGTTGTGTTGTGTTGAGTTTTGTGTTGAGTTTTGTTGTGTTGTGTTGAGTTGTGTTGAGTTATGTTGAGTTGAATTGTGTTGTGTTGGGTTTTGTTGTGTTGTGTTGTGTTGAGTAGAGTTGTGTTATGTTGCGTTGAGTTGTGTTGTGTAGACTTGTGTTGTGTTGTGTTGAGTTGAGTTCAGTTGTGTTGAGTATTGTTGTGTTGACTTGTGTTGTGTTGAGTTGTGTTGAGTTGTGTTGTGTTGAGTTGTGTTGTGTTGAGTTGAGTTGTGTTCAGTTGAGTTGTGTTGAGTTTTCTTGTGTTGAGTTGTGTTGTGTTGAGTTGCGTTGAGTTGCGTTGAGTTGTGTTGAGTTGTGTTGTGTTGAGTTGTGTTGTGTAGACTTGTGTTGAGTTGTGTTGTGTTGAGTTTTGTTGTGTTGAGTTGAGTTGAGTTGAGTTTTCTTGTGTTGTGTTGAGTTGAGTTTTGTGGACTTGTGTTGAGTTGTGTTTTGTAGACTTGTGTTGAGTTGTGTTTTGTAGACTTGTGTTGAGTTGTGTTGTGTTGAGTTGTGCTGTGTTGTGTTGAGCTGTGTTGAGTTGAGTTCAGTAGTGTGTTGTGTTGTGTTGAGTTTTGTTGTGTTGAGTAGTGTTGTGTAGACTTGTGTTGAGTTGTGTTGTGTTGAGTTGTGTTGTGTTGAGTTGAGTTCAGTTGTGTTGAGTTTTCTTGTGTTGTGTTGAGTTGTGTTGTGTTGACTTGTTTTGTGTTGAGTTGTGTTATGTAAACCTGTGTTGAGTTGTGTTGTGTTGTGTTGACTTGTGTTGTGTTGAGTTGTGTTGTGTTGAGTTGTGTTTTGTAGACTTGTGTTGAGTTGTGTTGTGTTGTGTTGACTTGTGTTGAGTTGCGTTGTGTTGAGTTTAATTGAGTTGCGTTGAGTTGTGTTGAGTTGTGTTGAGCTGTGTTGTGTAGACTTGTGTTGAGTTGTGTTGTGTAGACTTGTGTTGGGTTGAGTTGTGTTGTGTTGTGTAGACTTGTGCTGAGTTGTGTTGTGCTGAGTTGAGTTGTGTTGAGTTTTCTTGTGTTGAGTTATGTTTTGTCGACTTGTGTTGAGTTGTGTTGTGTTGAGTTGACTTGAGTTGTGTTGTGTTGAGTTGTGTTGTGTTGAGTTGAGTTGTGTTGAGTTGTGTTGTGTCGAGTTGTGTTGTGTAGACTTGTGTTGTGTTGTGTTGAGTTGTATTGTGCTGAGTTGAGTTGTGTTGTGTTGAGTTGTGTTGTGTTGAGTTGAATTGTGTTGTGTTGGGTTTTGTTGTGTTGTGTTGTGTTGAGTAGAGTTGTGTTATGTTGCGTTGAGTTGTGTTGTGTAGACTTGTGTTGTGTTGTGTTGAGTTGAGTTCAGTTGTGTTGAGTATTGTTGTGTTGACTTGTGTTGTGTTGAGTTGTGTTGAGTTGTGTTGAGTTGTGTTGTGTTGAGTTGAGTTGTGTTGAGTTGAGTTGTGTTGAGTTTTCTTGTGTTGAGTTGTGTTGTGTTGAGTTGCGTTGAGTTGCGTTGAGTTGTGTTGAGTTGTGTTGTGTTGAGTTGTGTTGTGTAGACTTGTGTTGAGTTGTGTTGTGTTGAGTTTTGTTGTGTTGAGTTGAGTTGAGTTGAGTTTTCTTGTGTTGAGTTGTGTTGAGTTGAGTTTTGTGGACTTGTGTTGAGTTGTGTTTTGTAGACTTGTGTTGAGTTGTGTTTTGTAGACTTGTGTTGAGTTGTGTTGTGTTGAGTTGTGCTGTGTTGTGTTGAGCTGTGTTGAGTTGAGTTCAGTAGTGTGTTGTGTTGTGTTGTGTTGAGTTTTGTTGTGTTGAGTAGTGTTGTGTAGACTTGTGTTGAGTTGTGTTGTGTTGAGTTTTGTTGTGTTGAGTTGTGTTGAGTTGTGTTGTGTTGAGTTGATTTCAGTTGTGTTGAGTTTTCTTGTGTTGTGTTGAGTTGTGTTGAGTTGTGTTGTGTTGACTTGTTTTGTGTTGAGTTGTGTTATGTAAACCTGTGTTGAGTT
This sequence comes from Somniosus microcephalus, assembly GCF_052327205.1. Classification (NCBI taxonomy): domain Eukaryota; kingdom Metazoa; phylum Chordata; class Chondrichthyes; order Squaliformes; family Somniosidae; genus Somniosus; species Somniosus microcephalus. Next base: position 1,753,050 of record NC_141009.1, on the reverse strand, counting down.
GTGTTGTGTTGTGTTGACTTGTGTTGTGTTGAGTTGTGTTGTGTTGAGTTGTGTTGAGTTGTGTTTTGTAGACTTGTGTTGAGTTGTGTTGTGTTGTGTTGACTTGTGTTGAGTTGCGTTGTGTTGAGTTTAATTGAGTTGCGTTGAGTTGTGTTGAGCTGTGTTGTGTAGACTTGTGTTGAGTTGTGTTGTGTAGACTTGTGTTGGGTTGAGTTGTGTTGAGTTGTGTTGTGTTGAGTTGAGTTGTGTTGAGTTGTGTTGTGTTGTGTAGACTTGTGCTGAGTTGTGTTGTGCTGAGTTGAGTTGTGTTGAGTTTTCTTGTGTTGAGTTATGTTTTGTCGACTTGTGTTGAGTTGTGTTGTGTTGAGTTGACTTGAGTTGTGTTGTGTAGACTTGTGTTGAGTTGTGTTGTGTTGAGTTGAGTTGTGTTGAGTTTTGTTGTGTCGAGTTGTGTTGTGTAGACTTGTGTTGTGTTGAGTTGTGTTGTGTTGTGTTGAGTTGTATTGTGCTGAGTTGAGTTGTGTTGTGTTTTCTTGTGTTGAGTTGTGTTGTATAGACTTGTGTTGAGTTGTGTTGTGTTGAGTTCTGTTGAGTTGAGTTGTGTTGAGTTGTGTTGTGTAGACTTGTGTTGAGTTGTGTTGTGTTGAGTTTTGTTGTGTTGAGTTGTGTTGAGTTGAGTTGTGTTGAGTTGTGTTTTGTAGACTTGTATTGAGTTGTGTTGTGTTGAGTTTTGTTGTGTTGAGTTGTGTGGAGTTGAGTTGTGTTTTGTAGACTTGTGTTGAGTTGTGTTGACTTGTGTTGTGTTGTGTTGAGGTGACTTCAGTAGTGTTGTGCTGTGTTGAGTTGTGTTGTGCTGAGTTGAGTTGTGTTCAGTTTTGTTGTGTTGAGTTGTGTTGTGTAGACTTGTGTTGAGTTGTGTTGTGTTGAGTTTTCTTGTGTTGTGTTGAGTTCAGTTGTGTTGAGTTGTGTTGTGTTGAGTTGTGTTGTGTAGACTTGTGTTGAGTTGTGTTGTGTTGAGCTTTGTTGTGTTGAGTTGTGTTGAGTTGAGCTGTGTTGAGTTGTGTTGTGTTGAGTTTTCTTGTGTTGTGTTGTGTTGAGTTGAGATTTGTTGAGCTGTGTTGTGTAGACTTGTGTTGTGTAGACTTGTGTTGAGTTGTGTTGTGTAGACTTGTGTTGAGTTGTGTTGTGTTGAGTTTTGGTGTGTTGGGTTGTGTTGAGTTGTATTGTGTTGTGTAGACTTGTGTTGAGTTGTGTTGACTTGTGTTGAGTTTTTTGTGTTGAGTTTTGTTGAGTTGAGTTGTGTTGAGTTGTGTTGTGTTGAGTTTTCTTGTGTTGTGTTGTGTTGAGTTGAGATTTGTTGAGCTGTTGTGTAGACTTGTGTTGAGTTGTGTTGTGTTGAGTTGTGTAGACTTGTGTTGAGTTGTGTTGTGTTGAGTTTTGTTGTGCTGAGTTGTGTTGTGTTGAGTTTTGTTGAGTTGCGTTAAGTTGAGTTGTGTTGAGTTGACTTGTGTTGAGTAGTGTTGTGTAGACATGTGTTGAGTTGACTTGTGTTGTGTTGAGTTGACTTGTGTTGTGTTGAGTTGTGTTGAGTTGTGTTGTGTTGAGTTGTGTTGTGTAGACTTGTCTTGAGTTGTGTTGTGTTGAGTTTTGTTGAGTTGTGTTGTGTAGACTTGTGTTGAGTTGTGTTGAGTTGTGTTGTGTTGAGTTGAGTTGTGTTGAACTGTGTTGAGTTGAGTTGTGTTGAGTTGTGTTGTGTTGTGTTGAGTTGTGTTGAACTGTTGTGTTGAGTTGAGTTGTGTTGTGTTGAGTTGTGTTGCGTTGAGTTGAGTTGTGTTGAGTTGTGTTGTGTTGTGTTGAGTTGTGTTGAGTTTTGTTGTGTTGAGTTTTGTTGTGTTGAGTTGTGTTGAGTTGTGTTGTGTTGAGTTGAGTTGTGTTGAGTTGTGTTGTGTTGAGTTTTGTTGTGTTGTGTTGTGTTGAGTTGTGTTGTGTAGACTTGTGTTGAGTTCTGTTGAGTTGTGTTGTGTTGAGTTGTGTTGAACTGTGTTGTGTTGAGTTGAGTTGTGTTGAGTTGTGTTGTGTTGTGTTGAGTTGTGTTGTGTTGAGTTGTGTTGAACTGTGTTGTGTTGAGTTGTGTTGAGTTGTGTTGTGTTGAGTTGTGTTGTGTTGCGTTGAGTTGAGTTGTGTTGAGTTTTGTTGTGTTGAGCTGTGTTGTGTTGTGTAGACTTGTGTTGAGTTGTGTTGAGTTTTGTTGTGTTGAGTTGTGTTGAGCTGTGATGTGTTGTGTAGACTTGTGTTGAGTTGTGTTGAGTTGTGTTGTGTTGTGTTGAGTTGTGTTGTGTTGAGTTGTGTTGAACTGTGTTGTGTTGAGTTGTGTTGAGTTGTGTTGTGTTGCGTTGAGTTGAGTTGTGTTGAGTTTTGTTGTGTTGAGTTGTGTTGAGCTGTGTTGTGTTGTGTAGACTTGTGTTGAGTTGTGTTGAGTTTTGTTGTGTTGAGTTTTGTTGTGTTGTGTTGTGTTGTGTTGAGTTGAGTTGTGTTGAGTTGTGTTGTGTTGAGTTTTGTTGTGTTGAGTTGTGTTGAGTTGTGTTGTGTTGAGTTGTGTTGAGTTGTGTTGTGTTGAGTTGTGTTGTGTTGAGTTGTGTTGAGTTTTGTTGTGTTGAGTTGTGTTGAGCTGTGTTGTGTTGTGTAGACTTGTGTTGAGTTGTGTTGTGTTGAGTTGTGTAGACTTGTGTTGAGTTGTGTTGAACTGTGTTGTGTTGAGTTGTGTTGTGTTGAGTTGTGTTGTGTTGTGTTGAGTTGATTTGAGTTGTGTTGTGTTGAGTTGAGTTGTGTTGTGCTGTGTTGTATTGTGTTGAGTTGTGTTGAGTTTTGTTGTGTTGAGTTTTGTTGTGTTGTGTTGAGTTGTGTTGAGTTGTGTTGAGTTGAGTTTTGTTGTGTTGAGTTGTGTTGAGTTGAGTTGTTTTGAGTTGTGTTGAGTTGTGTTGTGTTGTGTAGACTTGTGTTGACTTGTGTTGAGTTTTTTTGTGTTGAGTTTTGTTGCGTTGAGTTGTGTTGTGTTGAGTTGTGTTGTGTAGACTTGTTGAGTTGTGTTGTGTTGAGTTGTGTTGAGTTTTGTTGTGTTGTTTTGAGTTGCGTTGTGTTGAGTTGTGTTGTGTTGAGTTGTGTTGATTTGTGTTGAGTTGATTTGAGTTGTGTTGAGTTGTGTTGTGTTGAGTTGTGTTGAGTTGAGTTGTGTTGAGTTGTGTTTTGTAGACTTGTGTTGAGTTGTGTTGTGTTGAGTTGTGTTGCATTTTCTTGTGTTGAGTTGTGTTGAGTTGAGTTTTGTTGTGTTGTGTTGCGTTGTGTTGAGTTGTGTTGCGTTGTGTTGAGTTGACTTGTGTTGAGTTGTGTTGAGTTCTGTTGTGTTGAGTTGTGTTGAACTGTGTTGTGTTGAGTTGTGTTGAGTTGAGTTGTGTTGAGTTGTGTTGTGTTGAGTTGTGTTGAGTTGTGTTGAACTGTGTTGTGTTGTGTTGATTTGAGTTGTGTTGTGTTGAGTTGTGTTGTGCTGTGTTCTATTGTGTTGTGTTGTGTTGAGTTTTGTTGTGTTGAGTTTTGTTGTGTTGTGTTGAGTTGTGTTGAGTTGAGTTGTGTTGAGTTGTGTTGAGTTGTGTTGAGTTGTGTTGTGTTGCGTTGAGTTGATTTGAGTTGGGTTGAGTTGAGTTGAGTTGGGTTGAGTTGAGTTGGGTTGAGTTGTGTTGAGTTGAGTTGAGTTGTGTTGAGTTGAGTTGAGTTGGGCTGAGTTGAGTTGAGTTGTGTTGTGTTGAGTTTTGTTGTGTTGAGTTTTGTTGAGTTGTGTTGAGTTGAGTTTTGTTGTGTTGTGTTGAGTTGAGTTGTTTTGAGTTCTGTTGTGTTGAGTTGTGTTGAGTTGTATTGTGTTGAGTTGTGTTGTGTTGTGTAGACTTGTGTTGACTTGTGTTGAGTTTTTTTGTGTTGAGTTTTGTTGTGTTGAGTTGTGTTGTGTTGAGTTTTTTTGTGTTGAGTTTTGTTGTGTTGAGTTGTGTTGTGTTGAGTTTATTTGTGTTGAGTTTTGTTGTGTTGAGTTGATTTGTGTTGAGTTGTGTTGTGCTGTGTTGTATTGTGTTGAGTTGTGTTGAGTTTTGTTGTGTTGAGTTTTGTTGTGTTGAGTTGTGTTGTGTTGAGTTGTGTTGAGTTGAGTTTTGAGTTGTGTTGTGTTGAGTTGTGTTGAGTTGTGTTGTGTTGAGTTGTGTTGATTTGTGTTGTGTTGTGTAGACTTGTGTTGACTTGTGTTGAGTTTTTTTGTGTTGAGTTTTGTTGTGTTGAGTTGTGTTGTGTTGAGTTGTGTTGTGTAGACTTGTTGAGTTGTGTTGTGTTGAGTTGTGTTGAGTTTTGTTGTGTTGAGTTGCGTTGTGTTGAGTTGTGTTGTGTTGAGTTGTGTTGATTTGTGTTGAGTTGATTTGAGTTGTGTTGAGTTGTGTTGTGTTGAGTTGTGTTGAGTTGAGTTGTGTTGAGTTGTGTTTTGTAGACTTGTGTTCAGTTGTATTGTGTAGACTTGTGTTGAGTTGTGTTGTGTTGAGTTGTGTTGTGTTGCGTTGTGTTGAGTTGAGTTTTCTTGTGTTGAGTTGTGTTGAGTTTTGTTGTGTTGAGTTGTGTTGCGTTGTGTTGCGTTGTGTTGAGTTGACTTGTGTTGAGTTGTGTTGAGTTCTGTTGTGTTGAGTTGTGTTGAACTGTGTTGTGTTGAGTTGTGTTGAGTTGAGTTGAGTTGTGTTGTGTTGAGTTGTGTTGAACTGTGTTGTGTTGTGTTGAGTTGTGTTGCGTTGAGTTGATTTGAGTTGTGTTGTGTTGAGTTGAGTTGTGTTGTGCTGTGTTCTATTGTGTTGAGTTTTGTTGTGTTGAGTTTTGTTGTGTTGTGTTGAGTTGTGTTGAGTTGAGTTGTGTTGAGTTGTGTTGTGTTGAGTTGAGTTGTGTTGAGTTGAGTTTTGAGTTGTGTTGTGTTGTGTTGAGTTGTGTTGAGTTGTGTTGTGTTGAGTTGTGTTGATTTGTGTTGTGTTGTGTAGACTTGTGTTGACTTGTGTTGAGTTTTTTTGTGTTGAGTTTTGTTGTGTTGAGTTGTGTTGTGTAGACTTGTTGAGTTGTGTTGTGTTGAGTTGTGTTGAGTTTTGTTGTGTTGAGTTGCGTTGTGTTGAGTTGTGTTGTGTTGAGTTGTGTTGAATTGTGTTGAGTTGATTTGAGTTGTGTTGAGTTGTGTTGTGTTGAGTTGTGTTGAGTTGAGTTGTGTTGAGTTGTGTTTTGTAGACTTGTGTTCAGTTGTATTGTGTAGACTTGTGTTGAGTTGTGTTGTGTTGAGTTGTGTTGTGTTGCGTTGTGTTGAGTTGACTTTTCTTGTGTTGAGTTGTGTTGAGTTTTGTTGTGTTGAGTTGTGTTGCGTTGTGTTGAGTTGTGTTGCGTTGTGTTGAGTTGACTTGTGTTGAGTTGTGTTGAGTTCTGTTGTGTTGAGTTGTGTTGAACTGTGTTGTGTTGTGTTGAGTTGAGTTGAGTTGTGTTGTGTTGTGTTGTGTTGAGTTGTGTTGAACTGTGTTGTGTTGTGTTGAGTTGTGTTGCGTTGAGTTGATTTGAGTTGTGTTGTGTTGAGTTGAGTTGTGTTGTGCTGTGTTCTATTGTGTTGAGTTTTGTTGTGTTGTGTTGAGTTGTGTTGAGTTGTGTTGTGTTGAGTTGTGTTGTGTTGAGTTGAGTTGTGTTGAGTTGAGTTTTGAGTTGTGTTGTGTTGTGTTGAGTTGTGTTGTGTTGAGTTGTGTTGATTTGTGTTGTGTTGTGTAGACTTGTGTTGACTTGTGTTGAGTTTTTTTGTGTTGAGTTTTGTTGTGTTGAGTTGTGTTGTGTTGAGTTGTGTTGTGTAGACTTGTTGAGTTGTGTTGTGTTGAGTTGTGTTGAGTTTTGTTGTGTTGAGTTGCGTTGTGTTGAGTTGTGTTGTGTTGAGTTGTGTTGATTTGTGTTGAGTTGATTTGAGTTGTGTTGAGTTGTGTTGTGTTGAGTTGTGTTGAGTTGAGTTGTGTTGAGTTGTGTTTTGTAGACTTGTGTTCAGTTGTATTGTGTAGACTTGTGCTGAGTTGTGTTGTGTTGAGTTGTGTTGTGTTGCGTTGTGTTGAGTTGAGTTTTCTTGTGTTGAGTTGTGTTGAGCTTTGTTGTGTTGAGTTGTGTTGCGTTGTGTTGAGTTGTGTTGCGTTGTGTTGAGTTGACTTGTGTTGAGTTGTGTTGAGTTCTGTTGTGTTGAGTTGTGTTGAACTGTGTTGTGTTGAGTTGTGTTGAGTTGAGTTGTGTTGTGTTGTGTTGAGTTGTGTTGAGTTGTGTTGAACTGTTGTGTTGTGTTGAGTTGTGTTGCGTTGAGTTGATTTGAGTTGTGTTGTGTTGAGTTGAGTTGTGTTGTGCTGTGTTCTATTGTGTTGAGTTTTGTTGTGTTGAGTTTTGTTGTGTTGTGTTGAGTTGTGTTGAGTTGTGTTGTGTTGAGTTGTGTTGAGTTGTGTTGTGTTGTGTTGAGTTTTGTGTTGTGTTGAGTTGTGTTGAGTTGAGTTGTGTTGTGTTGAGTTGTGTTGAGTTGACTTGTGTTGAGTTGTGTTGAGTTCTGTTGTGTTGAGTTGTGTTGAACTGTGTTGTTTTGAGTTGTGTTGAGTTGAGTTGTGTTGTGCTGAGTTGTGTTGTGTTGAGTTGTGTTGAACTGTGTTGTGTTGAGTTGTGTTGTGTTGATTTGAGTTGTGTTGTGTTGAGTTGAGTTGTGTTGTGCTGTGTTCTATTGTGTTGTGTTGAGTTTTGTTGTGTTGAGTTTTGTTGTGTTGTGTTGAGTTGTGTTGTGTTGAGTTGAGTTGTGTTGTGTTGAGTTGTGTTGTGTTGCGTTGAGTTGATTTGAGTTGTGTTGTGTTGTGTTGAGTTGAGTTGTGTTGTGCTGTGTTCTATTGTGTTGAGTTGTGTTGAGTTTTGTTGTGTTGAGTTTTGTTGTGTTGTGTTGAGTTGTGTTGAGTTGAGTTTTGTTGTGTTGTGTTGAGTTGAGTTGTTTTGAGTTCTGTTGTGTTGTGTTGAGTTCTGTTGTGTTGAGTTGTGTTGAGTTGTGTTGTGTTGTGTAGACTTGTGTTGACTTGTGTTGAGTTTTTTTGTGTTGAGTTTTGTTGTGTTGAGTTGTGTTGTGTTGAGTTGTGTTGTGTTGTGTAGACTTGTGTTGACTTGTGTTGAGTTTTTTTGTGTTGAGTTTTGTTGTGTTGAGTTGTGTTGTGTTGAGTTGTGTTAAGTTGTGTTGTGTTTCGTTGAGTTGATTTGAGTTGTGTTGTGTTGTGTTGAGTTGAGTTGTGTTGTGCTGTGTTCTATTGTGTTGAGTTGTGTTGAGTTTTGTTGTGTTGAGTTTTGTTGTGTTGTGTTGAGTTGTGTTGAGTTGAGTTTTGTTGTGTTGTGTTGAGTTGAGTTGTTTTGAGTTCTGTTGTGTTGAGTTGTGTTGAGTTGTGTTGTGTTGAGTTGTGTTGTGTTGTGTAGACTTGTGTTGACTTGTGTTGAGTTTTTTTGTGTTGAGTTTTGTTGTGTTGAGTTGTGTTGTGTTGAGTTTTTTTGTGTTGAATTTTGTTGTGTTGTGTTGTGTTGAGTTGTGTTGTGTTGAGTTGTGTTGTGTTTCGTTGAGTTGATTTGTGTTGAGTTGTGTTGTGCTGTGTTGTATTGTGTTGAGTTGTGTTGAGTTTTGTTGTGTTGAGTTTTGTTGTGTTGAGTTGTGTTGAGTTGAGTTGTGTTGAGTTGAGTTTTGAGTTGTGTTGTGTTGAGTTGTGTTGTGTTGTGTAGACTTGTGTTGACTTGTGTTGAGTTTTTTTGTGTTGAGTTTTGTTGTGTTGAGTTGCGTTGTGTTGAGTTGTGTTGTGTTGAGTTGTGTTGATTTGTGTTGAGTTCATTTGAGTTGTGTTGAGTTGTGTTGTGTTGAGTTGAGTTGTGTTGAGTTGTGTTTTGTAGACTTGTGTTCAGTTGTATTGTGTAGACTTGTGTTGAGTTGTGTTGTGTTGAGTTGTGTTGTGTTGCGTTGTGTTGAGTTGAGTTTTCTTGTGTTGAGTTGTGTTGAGTTTTGTTGTGTTGCGTTGTGTTGAGTTGTGTTGTGTTGAGTTGACTTGTGTTGAGTTGTGTTGAGTTCTGTTGTGTTGAGTTGTGTTGAACTGTGTTGTGTTGAGTTGTGTTGAGTTGAGTTGAGTTGTGTTGTGTTGTGTTGAGTTGTGTTGAGTTGTGTTGAACTGTGTTGTGTTGTGTTGAGTTGTGTTGCGTTGAGTTGATTTGAGTTGTGTTGTGTTGAGTTGAGTTGTGTTGTGCTGTGTTCTATTGTGTTGAGTTTTGTTGTGTTGAGTTGTGTTGTGTTGAGTTGAGTTGTGTTGAGTTGTGTTGTGTTGTGTTGAGTTTTGTTGTGTTGTGTTGAGTTGTGTTGAGTTGAGTTGTTTTGAGTTGTGTTGTGTTGAGTTGTGTTGAGTTGTGTTGAGTTGACTTGTGTTGAGTTGTGTTGAGTTCTGTTGTGTTGAGTTGTGTTGAACTGTGTTGTGTTGAGTTGTGTTGAGTTGAGTTGTGTTGTGTTGAGTTGTGTTGTGTTGAGTTGTGTTATGTTGTGTTGAGTTGTGTTGTGTTGAGTTGTGTTATGTTGTGTTGAGTTGTGTTGTGTTGAATTGTGTTGAACTGTGTTGTGTTGAGTTGTGTTGTGTTGATTTGAGTTGTGTTGTGTTGTGTTGAGTTGAGTTGTGTTGTGCTGTGTTCTATTGTGTTGTGTTGTGTTGAGTTTTGTTGTGTTGAGTTTTGTTGTGTTGTGTTGAGTTGAGTTGTGTTGTGTTGAGTTGTGTTGCGTTGAGTTGATTTGAGTTGTGTTGTGTTGTGTTGAGTTGTGTTGTGCTGTGTTCTATTGTGTTGAGTTGTGTTGAGTTTTGTTGTGTTGAGTTTTGTTGTGTTGAGTTGAGTTTTGTTGTGTTGAGTTCTGTTGTGTTGTGTTGAGTTGTGTTGAGTTGTGTTGTGTTGAGTTGTGTTGAGTTGTGTTGTGTTGTGTAGACTTGTGTTGACTTGTGTTGAGTTTTTTTGTGTTGAGTTTTGTTGTGTTGAGTTGTGTTGTGTTGAGTTGTGTTAAGTTGTGTTGTGTTTCGTTGAGTTGATTTGAGTTGTGTTGTGTTGTGTTGAGTTGTGTTGTGTAGTGTAGACTTGTGTTGAGTTTTTTTGTAATGAGTTTTGTTGTGTTGAGTTGTGTTGTGTTGCGTTGTGTTGAGTTGTGTTGTGTAGACTTGTGTTGAGTTGTGTTGTGTTGAGTTGTGTTGAGTTTTGTTGTGTTGTGTTGTGTTGTGTTGAGTTGTGTTGTGTTGAGTTGCGTTGAGTTGAGTTGAGTTGTGTTGAGTTGTGTTGTGCTGTGTTCTATTGTGTTGAGTTGTGTTGAGTTTTGTTGTGTTGAGTTTTGTTGTGTTGTGTTGAGTTGAGTTTTGTTGTGTTGAGTTCTGTTGTGTTGTGTTGAGTTGTGTTGAGTTGTGTTGTGTTGAGTTGTGTTGAGTTTTGTTGTGTTGTGTTGAGTTGTGTTGTGTTGCGTTTTGTTGTGTTGAGTTTTGTTGTGGTGTGTTGTGTTGAGTTGTTTTGAATTGAGTTGAGCTTTGTTGAGATGCGTTGTGTTGAGTTGTGTTGTGTTGAGTTGTGTTGTGTTGAGTTGTGTTGAGTTGTGTTGTGTAGACTTGTGTTGAGTTGTGTTGAGTTTTGTTGTGTTGAGTTGTGTTGTGTTGAGTTGTGTTGAGTTGAGTTGTGTTGAGTTGTGTTGAGTTGAGTTGTGTTGAGTTGAGTTCAGTTGTGTTGAGTTTTGTTGTGTTGACTTGTGTTGTGTTGAGTTGTGTTGTGTTGACTTGTGTTGTGTTGTGTTGAGGTGAGTTGTGTTGAGTTGAGTTGTGTTGTGTTTTCTTGTGTTGAGTTGCATTGAGTTGCGTTGAGTTGTGTTGAGTTGTGTTGAGTTGTGTTGTGTTGAGTTGTGTTGAGTTGAGTTCTGTTGAGTTGTGTTTTGTAGACTTGTGTTGAGCTGTGTTTTGTAGACTTGTGTCGAGTTGTGTTTTGTAGACTTGTTGTGGTGTGTTGTGTTGAGTTGTTTTGAATTGAGTTGAGCTTTGTTGAGATGCGTTGTGTTGAGTTGTGTTGTGTTGAGTTGTGCTGTGTAGACTTGTGTTGTGTTGTGTTGAGTTGAGTTCAGTTGTGTTGAGTTTTGTTGTGTTGACTTGTGTTGTGTTGAGTTGTGTTGAGTTGAGTTGTGTTGAGTTTTCTTGTGTTGAGTTGTGTTGAGTTTTGTTGTGTTGTGTTGAGTTTTGTGTTGAGTTTTGTTGTGTTGTGTTGAGTTGTGTTGAGTTATGTTGAGTTGAATTGTGTTGTGTTGGGTTTTGTTGTGTTGTGTTGTGTTGAGTAGAGTTGTGTTATGTTGCGTTGAGTTGTGTTGTGTAGACTTGTGTTGTGTTGTGTTGAGTTGAGTTCAGTTGTGTTGAGTATTGTTGTGTTGACTTGTGTTGTGTTGAGTTGTGTTGAGTTGTGTTGTGTTGAGTTGTGTTGTGTTGAGTTGAGTTGTGTTCAGTTGAGTTGTGTTGAGTTTTCTTGTGTTGAGTTGTGTTGTGTTGAGTTGCGTTGAGTTGCGTTGAGTTGTGTTGAGTTGTGTTGTGTTGAGTTGTGTTGTGTAGACTTGTGTTGAGTTGTGTTGTGTTGAGTTTTGTTGTGTTGAGTTGAGTTGAGTTGAGTTTTCTTGTGTTGTGTTGAGTTGAGTTTTGTGGACTTGTGTTGAGTTGTGTTTTGTAGACTTGTGTTGAGTTGTGTTTTGTAGACTTGTGTTGAGTTGTGTTGTGTTGAGTTGTGCTGTGTTGTGTTGAGCTGTGTTGAGTTGAGTTCAGTAGTGTGTTGTGTTGTGTTGTGTTGAGTTTTGTTGTGTTGAGTAGTGTTGTGTAGACTTGTGTTGAGTTGTGTTGTGTTGAGTTGTGTTGTGTTGAGTTGAGTTCAGTTGTGTTGAGTTTTCTTGTGTTGTGTTGAGTTGTGTTGTGTTGACTTGTTTTGTGTTGAGTTGTGTTATGTAAACCTGTGTTGAGTTGTGTTGTGTTGTGTTGACTTGTGTTGTGTTGAGTTGTGTTGTGTTGAGTTGTGTTTTGTAGACTTGTGTTGAGTTGTGTTGTGTTGTGTTGACTTGTGTTGAGTTGCGTTGTGTTGAGTTTAATTGAGTTGCGTTGAGTTGTGTTGAGCTGTGTTGTGTAGACTTGTGTTGAGTTGTGTTGTGTAGACTTGTGTTGGGTTGAGTTGTGTTGAGTTGTGTTGTGTTGAGTTGAGTTGTGTTGAGTTGTGTTGTGTAGACTTGTGCTGAGTTGTGTTGTGCTGAGTTGAGTTGTGTTGAGTTTTCTTGTGTTGAGTTATGTTTTGTCGACTTGTGTTGAGTTGTGTTGTGTTGAGTTGACTTGAGTTGTGTTGTGTTGAGTTGTGTTGTGTTGAGTTGAGTTGTGTTGAGTTGTGTTGTGTCGAGTTGTGTTGTGTAGACTTGTGTTGTGTTGTGTTGAGTTGTATTGTGCTGAGTTGAGTTGTGTTGTGTTGAGTTGTGTTGTGTTGAGTTGAATTGTGTTGTGTTGGGTTTTGTTGTGTTGTGTTGTGTTGAGTAGAGTTGTGTTATGTTGCGTTGAGTTGTGTTGTGTAGACTTGTGTTGTGTTGTGTTGAGTTGAGTTCAGTTGTGTTGAGTATTGTTGTGTTGACTTGTGTTGTGTTGAGTTGTGTTGAGTTGTGTTGAGTTGTGTTGTGTTGAGTTGAGTTGTGTTGAGTTGAGTTGTGTTGAGTTTTCTTGTGTTGAGTTGTGTTGTGTTGAGTTGCGTTGAGTTGCGTTGAGTTGTGTTGAGTTGTGTTGTGTTGAGTTGTGTTGTGTAGACTTGTGTTGAGTTGTGTTGTGTTGAGTTTTGTTGTGTTGAGTTGAGTTGAGTTGAGTTTTCTTGTGTTGAGTTGTGTTGAGTTGAGTTTTGTGGACTTGTGTTGAGTTGTGTTTTGTAGACTTGTGTTGAGTTGTGTTTTGTAGACTTGTGTTGAGTTGTGTTGTGTTGAGTTGTGCTGTGTTGTGTTGAGCTGTGTTGAGTTGAGTTCAGTAGTGTGTTGTGTTGTGTTGTGTTGAGTTTTGTTGTGTTGAGTAGTGTTGTGTAGACTTGTGTTGAGTTGTGTTGTGTTGAGTTTTGTTGTGTTGAGTTGTGTTGAGTTGTGTTGTGTTGAGTTGAGTTCAGTTGTGTTGAGTTTTCTTGTGTTGTGTTGAGTTGTGTTGAGTTGTGTTGTGTTGACTTGTTTTGTGTTGAGTTGTGTTATGTAAACCTGTGTTGAGTTGTGTTGTGTTGTGTTGACTTGTGTTGTGTTGAGTTGTGTTGTGTTGAGTTGTGTTGAGTTGTGTTTTGTAGACTTGTGTTGAGTTGTGTTGTGTTGTGTTGACTTGTGTTGAGTTGCGTTGTGTTGAGTTTAATTGAGTTGCGTTGAGTTGTGTTGAGCTGTGTTGTGTAGACTTGTGTTGAGTTGTGTTGTGTAGACTTGTGTTGGGTTGAGTTGTGTTGAGTTGTGTTGAGTTGAGTTGTGTTGAGTTGTGTTGTGTTGTGTAGACTTGTGCTGAGTTGTGTTGTGCTGAGTTGAGTTGTGTTGAGTTTTCTTGTGTTGAGTTATGTTTTGTCGACTTGTGTTGAGTTGTGTTGTGTTGAGTTGACTTGAGTTGTGTTGTGTAGACTTGTGTTGAGTTGTGTTGTGTTGAGTTGAGTTGTGTTGAGTTTTGTTGTGTCGAGTTGTGTTGTGTAGACTTGTGTTGTGTTGAGTTGTGTTGTGTTGTGTTGAGTTGTATTGTGCTGAGTTGAGTTGTGTTGTGTTTTCTTGTGTTGAGTTGTGTTGTATAGACTTGTGTTGAGTTGTGTTGTGTTGAGTTCTGTTGAGTTGAGTTGTGTTGAGTTGTGTTGTGTAGACTTGTGTTGAGTTGTGTTGTGTTGAGTTTTGTTGTGTTGAGTTGAGTTGTGTTGAGTTGTGTTTTGTAGACTTGTATTGAGTTGTGTTGTGTTGAGTTTTGTTGTGTTGAGTTGTGTGGAGTTGAGTTGTGTTTTGTAGACTTGTGTTGAGTTGTGTTGACTTGTGTTGTGTTGTGTTGAGGTGACCTCAGTAGTGTTGTGCTGTGTTGAGTTGTGTTGTGCTGAGTTGAGTTGTGTTCAGTTTTGTTGTGTTGAGTTGTGTTGTGTAGACTTGTGTTGAGTTGTGTTGTGTTGAGTTTTCTTGTGTTGTGTTGAGTTCAGTTGTGTTGAGTTGTGTTGTGTTGAGTTGTGTTGTGTAGACTTGTGTTGAGTTGTGTTGTGTTGAGCTTTGTTGTGTTGAGTTGTGTTGAGTTGAGCTGTGTTGAGTTGTGTTGTGTTGAGTTTTCTTGTGTTGTGTTGTGTTGAGTTGAGATTTGTTGAGCTGTGTTGTGTAGACTTGTGTTGTGTAGACTTGTGTTGAGTTGTGTTGTGTAGACTTGTGTTGAGTTGTGTTGTGTTGAGTTTTGGTGTGTTGGGTTGTGTTGAGTTGTATTGTGTTGTGTAGACTTGTGTTGAGTTGTGTTGACTTGTGTTGAGTTTTTTGTGTTGAGTTTTGTTGAGTTGAGTTGTGTTGAGTTGTGTTGTGTTGAGTTTTCTTGTGTTGTGTTGTGTTGAGTTGAGATTTGTTGAGCTGTTGTGTAGACTTGTGTTGAGTTGTGTTGTGTTGAGTTGTGTAGACTTGTGTTGAGTTGTGTTGTGTTGAGTTTTGTTGTGCTGAGTTGTGTTGTGTTGAGTTTTGTTGAGTTGCGTTAAGTTGAGTTGTGTTGAGTTGACTTGTGTTGAGTAGTGTTGTGTAGACATGTGTTGAGTTGACTTGTGTTGTGTTGAGTTGACTTGTGTTGTGTTGAGTTGTGTTGAGTTGTGTTGTGTTGAGTTGTGTTGTGTAGACTTGTCTTGAGTTGTGTTGTGTTGAGTTTTGTTGAGTTGTGTTGTGTAGACTTGTGTTGAGTTGTGTTGAGTTGTGTTGTGTTGAGTTGTGTTGAACTGTTGTGTTGAGTTGAGTTGTGTTGTGTTGAGTTGTGTTGCGTTGAGTTGAGTTGTGTTGTGTTGTGTTGAGTTGTGTTGAGTTTTGTTGTGTTGAGTTTTGTTGTGTTGAGTTGTGTTGAGTTGTGTTGTGTTGAGTTGAGTTGTGTTGAGTTGTGTTGTGTTGAGTTTTGTTGTGTTGTGTTGTGTTGAGTTGTGTTGTGTAGACTTGTGTTGAGTTCTGTTGAGTTGTGTTGTGTTGAGTTGTGTTGAACTGTGTTGTGTTGAGTTGAGTTGTGTTGAGTTGTGTTGTGTTGTGTTGAGTTGTGTTGTGTTGAGTTGTGTTGAACTGTGTTGTGTTGAGTTGTGTTGAGTTGTGTTGTGTTGAGTTGTGTTGTGTTGCGTTGAGTTGAGTTGTGTTGAGTTTTGTTGTGTTGAGCTGTGTTGTGTTGTGTAGACTTGTGTTGAGTTGTGTTGAGTTTTGTTGTGTTGAGTTGTGTTGAGCTGTGATGTGTTGTGTAGACTTGTGTTGAGTTGTGTTGAGTTGTGTTGTGTTGTGTTGAGTTGTGTTGTGTTGAGTTGTGTTGAACTGTGTTGTGTTGAGTTGTGTTGTGTTGCGTTGAGTTGAGTTGTGTTGAGTTTTGTTGTGTTGAGTTGTGTTGAGCTGTGTTGTGTTGTGTAGACTTGTGTTGAGTTGTGTTGAGTTTTGTTGTGTTGAGTTTTGTTGTGTTGTGTTGTGTTGTGTTGAGTTGAGTTGTGTTGAGTTGTGTTGTGTTGAGTTTTGTTGTGTTGAGTTGTGTTGAGTTGTGTTGTGTTGAGTTGTGTTGAGTTGTGTTGTGTTGAGTTGTGTTGTGTTGAGTTGTGTTGAGTTTTGTTGTGTTGAGTTGTGTTGAGCTGTGTTGTGTTGTGTAGACTTGTGTTGAGTTGTGTTGTGTTGAGTTGTGTAGACTTGTGTTGAGTTGTGTTGAACTGTGTTGTGTTGAGTTGTGTTGTGTTGAGTTGTGTTGTGTTGCGTTGAGTTGATTTGAGTTGTGTTGTGTTGAGTTGAGTTGTGTTGTGCTGTGTTGTATTGTGTTGAGTTGTGTTGAGTTTTGTTGTGTTGAGTTTTGTTGTGTTGTGTTGAGTTGTGTTGAGTTGTGTTGAGTTGAGTTTTGTTGTGTTGAGTTGTGTTGAGTTGAGTTGTTTTGAGTTGTGTTGAGTTGTGTTGTGTTGTGTAGACTTGTGTTGACTTGTGTTGAGTTTTTTTGTGTTGAGTTTTGTTGCGTTGAGTTGTGTTGTGTTGAGTTGTGTTGTGTAGACTTGTTGAGTTGTGTTGTGTTGAGTTGTGTTGAGTTTTGTTGTGTTGTTTTGAGTTGCGTTGTGTTGAGTTGTGTTGTGTTGAGTTGTGTTGAGTTGATTTGAGTTGTGTTGAGTTGTGTTGTGTTGAGTTGTGTTGAGTTGAGTTGTGTTGAGTTGTGTTTTGTAGACTTGTGTTGAGTTGTGTTGTGTTGAGTTGTGTTGCATTTTCTTGTGTTGAGTTGTGTTGAGTTGAGTTTTGTTGTGTTGTGTTGCGTTGTGTTGAGTTGTGTTGCGTTGTGTTGAGTTGACTTGTGTTGAGTTGTGTTGAGTTCTGTTGTGTTGAGTTGTGTTGAACTGTGTTGTGTTGAGTTGTGTTGAGTTGAGTTGTGTTGAGTTGTGTTGTGTTGAGTTGTGTTGAGTTGTGTTGAACTGTGTTGTGTTGTGTTGATTTGAGTTGTGTTGTGTTGAGTTGTGTTGTGCTGTGTTCTATTGTGTTGTGTTGTGTTGAGTTTTGTTGTGTTGAGTTTTGTTGTGTTGTGTTGAGTTGTGTTGAGTTGTGTTGAGTTGAGTTGTGTTGAGTTGTGTTGAGTTGTGTTGAGTTGTGTTGTGTTGCGTTGAGTTGATTTGAGTTGGGTTGAGTTGAGTTGAGTTGGGTTGAGTTGAGTTGGGTTGAGTTGTGTTGAGTTGAGTTGAGTTGTGTTGAGTTGAGTTGAGTTGGGCTGAGTTGAGTTGAGTTGTGTTGTGTTGAGTTTTGTTGTGTTGAGTTTTGTTGAGTTGTGTTGAGTTGAGTTTTGTTGTGTTGTGTTGAGTTGAGTTGTTTTGAGTTCTGTTGTGTTGAGTTGTGTTGAGTTGTATTGTGTTGAGTTGTGTTGTGTTGTGTAGACTTGTGTTGACTTGTGTTGAGTTTTTTTGTGTTGAGTTTTGTTGTGTTGAGTTGTGTTGTGTTGAGTTTTTTTGTGTTGAGTTTTGTTGTGTTGAGTTGTGTTGTGTTGAGTTTATTTGTGTTGAGTTTTGTTGTGTTGAGTTGATTTGTGTTGAGTTGTGTTGTGCTGTGTTGTATTGTGTTGAGTTGTGTTGAGTTTTGTTGTGTTGAGTTTTGTTGTGTTGAGTTGTGTTGTGTTGAGTTGTGTTGAGTTGAGTTTTGAGTTGTGTTGTGTTGAGTTGTGTTGAGTTGTGTTGTGTTGAGTTGTGTTGATTTGTGTTGTGTTGTGTAGACTTGTGTTGACTTGTGTTGAGTTTTTTTGTGTTGAGTTTTGTTGTGTTGAGTTGTGTTGTGTTGAGTTGTGTTGTGTAGACTTGTTGAGTTGTGTTGTGTTGAGTTGTGTTGAGTTTTGTTGTGTTGAGTTGCGTTGTGTTGAGTTGTGTTGTGTTGAGTTGTGTTGATTTGTGTTGAGTTGATTTGAGTTGTGTTGAGTTGTGTTGTGTTGAGTTGTGTTGAGTTGAGTTGTGTTGAGTTGTGTTTTGTAGACTTGTGTTCAGTTGTATTGTGTAGACTTGTGTTGAGTTGTGTTGAGTTGTGTTGTGTTGCGTTGTGTTGAGTTGAGTTTTCTTGTGTTGAGTTGTGTTGAGTTTTGTTGTGTTGAGTTGTGTTGCGTTGTGTTGCGTTGTGTTGAGTTGACTTGTGTTGAGTTGTGTTGAGTTCTGTTGTGTTGAGTTGTGTTGAACTGTGTTGTGTTGAGTTGTGTTGAGTTGAGTTGAGTTGTGTTGTGTTGAGTTGTGTTGAGTTGTGTTGAACTGTGTTGTGTTGTGTTGAGTTGTGTTGCGTTGAGTTGATTTGAGTTGTGTTGTGTTGAGTTGAGTTGTGTTGTGCTGTGTTCTATTGTGTTGAGTTTTGTTGTGTTGAGTTTTGTTGTGTTGTGTTGAGTTGTGTTGAGTTGAGTTGTGTTGAGTTGTGTTGTGTTGAGTTGAGTTGTGTTGAGTTGAGTTTTGAGTTGTGTTGTGTTGTGTTGAGTTGTGTTGAGTTGTGTTGTGTTGAGTTGTGTTGATTTGTGTTGTGTTGTGTAGACTTGTGTTGACTTGTGTTGAGTTTTTTTGTGTTGAGTTTTGTTGTGTTGAGTTGTGTTGTGTAGACTTGTTGAGTTGTGTTGTGTTGAGTTGTGTTGAGTTTTGTTGTGTTGAGTTGCGTTGTGTTGAGTTGTATTGTGTTGAGTTGTGTTGAATTGTGTTGAGTTGATTTGAGTTGTGTTGAGTTGTGTTGTGTTGAGTTGTGTTGAGTTGAGTTGTGTTGAGTTGTGTTTTGTAGACTTGTGTTCAGTTGTATTGTGTAGACTTGTGTTGAGTTGTGTTGTGTTGAGTTGTGTTGTGTTGCGTTGTGTTGAGTTGACTTTTCTTGTGTTGAGTTGTGTTGAGTTTTGTTGTGTTGAGTTGTGTTGCGTTGTGTTGAGTTGTGTTGCGTTGTGTTGAGTTGACTTGTGTTGAGTTGTGTTGAGTTCTGTTGTGTTGAGTTGTGTTGAACTGTGTTGTGTTGAGTTGTGTTGAGTTGAGTTGAGTTGTGTTGTGTTGTGTTGAGTTGTGTTGAACTGTGTTGTGTTGTGTTGAGTTGTGTTGCGTTGAGTTGATTTGAGTTGTGTTGTGTTGAGTTGAGTTGTGTTGTGCTGTGTTCTATTGTGTTGAGTTTTGTTGTGTTGTGTTGAGTTGTGTTGAGTTGTGTTGTGTTGAGTTGTGTTGTGTTGAGTTGAGTTGTGTTGAGTTGAGTTTTGAGTTGTGTTGTGTTGTGTTGAGTTGTGTTGTGTTGAGTTGTGTTGATTTGTGTTGTGTTGTGTAGACTTGTGTTGACTTGTGTTGAGTTTTTTTGTGTTGAGTTTTGTTGTGTTGAGTTGTGTTGTGTTGAGTTGTGTTGTGTAGACTTGTTGAGTTGTGTTGTGTTGAGTTGTGTTGAGTTTTGTTGTGTTGAGTTGCGTTGTGTTGAGTTGTGTTGTGTTGAGTTGTGTTGATTTGTGTTGAGTTGATTTGAGTTGTGTTGAGTTGTGTTGTGTTGAGTTGTGTTGAGTTGAGTTGTGTTGAGTTGTGTTTTGTAGACTTGTGTTCAGTTGTATTGTGTAGACTTGTGTTGAGTTGTGTTGTGTTGAGTTGTGTTGTGTTGCGTTGTGTTGAGTTGAGTTTTCTTGTGTTGAGTTGTGTTGAGCTTTGTTGTGTTGAGTTGTGTTGCGTTGTGTTGAGTTGTGTTGCGTTGTGTTGAGTTGACTTGTGTTGAGTTGTGTTGAGTTCTGTTGTGTTGAGTTGTGTTGAACTGTGTTGTGTTGAGTTGTGTTGAGTTGAGTTGTGTTGTGTTGAGTTGTGTTGAACTGTTGTGTTGTGTTGAGTTGTGTTGCGTTGAGTTGATTTGAGTTGTGTTGTGTTGAGTTGAGTTGTGTTGTGCTGTGTTCTATTGTGTTGAGTTTTGTTGTGTTGAGTTTTGTTGTGTTGTGTTGAGTTGTGTTGAGTTGAGTTGTGTTGAGTTGTGTTGTGTTGTGTTGAGTTTTGTGTTGTGTTGAGTTGTGTTGAGTTGAGTTGTGTTGTGTTGAGTTGTGTTGAGTTGACTTGTGTTGAGTTGTGTTGAGTTCTGTTGTGTTGAGTTGTGTTGAACTGTGTTGTTTTGAGTTGTGTTGAGTTGAGTTGTGTTGTGCTGAGTTGTGTTGTGTTGAGTTGTGTTGAACTGTGTTGTGTTGAGTTGTGTTGTGTTGATTTGAGTTGTGTTGTGTTGAGTTGAGTTGTGTTGTGCTGTGTTCTATTGTGTTGTGTTGAGTTTTGTTGTGTTGAGTTTTGTTGTGTTGTGTTGAGTTGTGTTGTGTTGAGTTGAGTTGTGTTGTGTTGAGTTGTGTTGTGTTGCGTTGAGTTGATTTGAGTTGTGTTGTGTTGTGTTGAGTTGAGTTGTGTTGTGCTGTGTTCTATTGTGTTGAGTTGTGTTGAGTTTTGTTGTGTTGAGTTTTGTTGTGTTGAGTTGTGTTGAGTTGAGTTTTGTTGTGTTGTGTTGAGTTGAGTTGTTTTGAGTTCTGTTGTGTTGTGTTGAGTTCTGTTGTGTTGAGTTGTGTTGAGTTGTGTTGTGTTGTGTAGACTTGTGTTGACTTGTGTTGAGTTTTTTGTGTTGAGTTTTGTTGTGTTGAGTTGTGTTGTGTTGAGTTGTGTTGTGTTGTGTAGACTTGTGTTGACTTGTGTTGAGTTTTTTTGTGTTGAGTTTTGTTGTGTTGAGTTGTGTTGTGTTGAGTTGTGTTAAGTTGTGTTGTGTTTCGTTGAGTTGATTTGAGTTGTGTTGTGTTGAGTTGAGTTGTGTTGTGCTGTGTTCTATTGTGTTGAGTTGTGTTGAGTTTTGTTGTGTTGAGTTTTGTTGTGTTGTGTTGAGTTGTGTTGAGTTGAGTTTTGTTGTGTTGTGTTGAGTTGAGTTGTTTTGAGTTCTGTTGTGTTGAGTTGTGTTGAGTTGTGTTGTGTTGAGTTGTGTTGTGTTGTGTAGACTTGTGTTGACTTGTGTTGAGTTTTTTTGTGTTGAGTTTTGTTGTGTTGAGTTGTGTTGTGTTGAGTTTTTTTGTGTTGAATTTTGTTGTGTTGTGTTGTGTTGAGTTGTGTTGTGTTGAGTTGTGTTAAGTTGTGTTGTGTTTCGTTGAGTTGATTTGTGTTGAGTTGTGTTGTGCTGTGTTGTATTGTGTTGAGTTGTGTTGAGTTTTGTTGTGTTGAGTTTTGTTGTGTTGAGTTGTGTTGAGTTGAGTTGTGTTGAGTTGAGTTTTGAGTTGTGTTGTGTTGAGTTGTGTTGTGTTGTGTAGACTTGTGTTGACTTGTGTTGAGTTTTTTTGTGTTGAGTTTTGTTGTGTTGAGTTGTGTTGTGTTGAGTTTTTTTGTGTTGAATTTTGTTGTGTTGTGTTGTGTTGAGTTGTGTTGTGTTGAGTTGTGTTAAGTTGTGTTGTGTTTCGTTGAGTTGATTTGTGTTGAGTTGTGTTGTGCTGTGTTGTATTGTGTTGAGTTGTGTTGAGTTTTGTTGTGTTGAGTTTTGTTGTGTTGAGTTGTGTTGAGTTGAGTTGTGTTGAGTTGAGTTTTGAGTTGTGTTGTGTTGAGTTGTGTTGTGTTGTGTAGACTTGTGTTGACTTGTGTTGAGTTTTTTTGTGTTGAGTTTTGTTGTGTTGAGTTGTGTTGAGTTGTGTTGTGTAGACTTGTTGAGTTGTGTTGTGTTGAGTTTTGTTGTGTTGAGTTGCGTTGTGTTGAGTTGTGTTGTGTTGAGTTGTGTTGATTTGTGTTGAGTTCATTTGAGTTGTGTTGAGTTGTGTTGTGTTGAGTTGAGTTGTGTTGAGTTGTGTTTTGTAGACTTGTGTTCAGTTGTATTGTGTAGACTTGTGTTGAGTTGTGTTGTGTTGAGTTGTGTTGTGTTGCGTTGTGTTGAGTTGAGTTTTCTTGTGTTGAGTTGTGTTGAGTTTTGTTGTGTTGCGTTGTGTTGAGTTGTGTTGTGTTGAGTTGACTTGTGTTGAGTTGTGTTGAGTTCTGTTGTGTTGAGTTGTGTTGAACTGTGTTGTGTTGAGTTGTGTTGAGTTGAGTTGAGTTGTGTTGTGTTGTGTTGAGTTGTGTTGAGTTGTGTTGAACTGTGTTGTGTTGTGTTGAGTTGTGTTGCGTTGAGTTGATTTGAGTTGTGTTGTGTTGAGTTGAGTTGTGTTGTGCTGTGTTCTATTGTGTTGAGTTTTGTTGTGTTGAGTTGTGTTGTGTTGAGTTGAGTTGTGTTGAGTTGTGTTGTGTTGTGTTGAGTTTTGTTGTGTTGTGTTGAGTTGTGTTGAGTTGAGTTGTTTTGAGTTGTGTTGTGTTGAGTTGTGTTGAGTTGTGTTGAGTTGACTTGTGTTGAGTTGTGTTGAGTTCTGTTGTGTTGAGTTGTGTTGAACTGTGTTGTGTTGAGTTGTGTTGAGTTGAGTTGTGTTGTGTTGAGTTGTGTTGTGTTGAGTTGTGTTATGTTGTGTTGAGTTGTGTTGTGTTGAGTTGTGTTATGTTGTGTTGAGTTGTGTTGTGTTGAGTTGTGTTGAACTGTGTTGTGTTGAGTTGTGTTGTGTTGATTTGAGTTGTGTTGTGTTGTGTTGAGTTGAGTTGTGTTGTGCTGTGTTCTATTGTGTTGTGTTGTGTTGAGTTTTGTTGTGTTGAGTTTTGTTGTGTTGTGTTGAGTTGAGTTGTGTTGTGTTGAGTTGTGTTGCGTTGAGTTGATTTGAGTTGTGTTGTGTTGTGTTGAGTTGTGTTGTGCTGTGTTCTATTGTGTTGAGTTGTGTTGAGTTTTGTTGTGTTGAGTTTTGTTGTGTTGAGTTGAGTTTTGTTGTGTTGAGTTCTGTTGTGTTGTGTTGAGTTGTGTTGTGTTGAGTTGTGTTGAGTTGTGTTGTGTTGTGTAGACTTGTGTTGACTTGTGTTGAGTTTTTTTGTGTTGAGTTTTGTTGTGTTGAGTTGTGTTGTGTTGAGTTGTGTTAAGTTGTGTTGTGTTTCGTTGAGTTGATTTGAGTTGTGTTGTGTTGTGTTGAGTTGTGTTGTGTTGTGTAGACTTGTGTTGAGTTTTTTTGTAATGAGTTTTGTTGTGTTGAGTTGTGTTGTGTTGCGTTGTGTTGAGTTGTGTTGTGTAGACTTGTGTTGAGTTGTGTTGTGTTGAGTTGTGTTGAGTTTTGTTGTGTTGTTGTGTTGTGTTGCGTTGTGTTGAGTTGTGTTGTGTTGAGTTGCGTTGAGTTGAGTTGAGTTGTGTTGAGTTGTGTTGTGCTGTGTTCTATTGTGTTGAGTTGTGTTGAGTTTTGTTGTGTTGAGTTTTGTGTTGTGTTGAGTTGAGTTTTGTTGTGTTGAGTTCTGTTGTGTTGTGTTGAGTTGTGTTGAGTTGTGTTGTGTTGAGTTGTGTTGAGTTTTGTTGTGTTGTGTTGAGTTGTGTTGTGTTGCGTTGTGTTGAGTTGTGTTGTGTTGAGTTGAGTTGAGTTGTGTTGAGTTGTGTTTTGTAGACTTGTGTTGAGTTGTGTTGTGTTGAGTTGTGTTGAGTTTTCTTGTGTTGAGTTGTGTTGTGTAGACTTGTGTTGAGTTGTGCTGTGTTGAGTTGTGTTGTGTTGAGTTGAGTTTTCTTGTGTTGAGTTGTGTTGAGTTGTGTTGCATTGTGTTGAGTTGTGTTGAGTTGTGTTGTGTTGAGTTGTGTTGAGTTGTGTTGTGTAGACTTGTGTTGAGTTGTGTTGTGTAGACTTGTGGTGAGTTGTGTTGAGTTTTGTTGTGTTGAGTTGTGTTGCATTGTGTTGATTTGAATTGGTAGAAATTGGACCCATACCCAGACAGGAATGGGACCCGCACCCAGACAGGAATGGGACCCACACCCTGGCAGGAATGGGACCCACACCCTGGCAGGAATGGGACCCACACCCTGGCAGGAATGGGACCCACACCCTGGCAGGAATGGGACCCATACCCAGGCAGGAATGGGACCCGCACCCAGGCAGGAATGGGACCCATACCCAGGCAAGAATGGGACCTTCACCCAGGCAGGAATGGGACCCATACCCAGGCAGGAAATTGACCTGCACCCAGGCAGGAATGGGACCCATACCCAGGCAGGAATGGGACCCGCACCCAGACAGGAATGGGACCCGCACCCAGGCAGGAATGGGACCCATACCCAGGCAGGAATGGGACCCATACCCAGGCAGGACTGCAACCCTTAACCTGAAATGAATGGGAACCAGGTGACACAATGATATAAGCCGACGCTTTTATAAACAAAATGAATTGTCTGGTTCAGCTTCAGGATTTTGGCCCCTGCAAAGATTCTATCCTTTAAACAAACCGTCTCTTTAATGGTTCTACTCTTCAGAATGATTACACCTCTTATTTGCAAGTTGATCACATTGACATGCAATAGTCAGTGGGGCATGGGTCCTTGTGTTTTGATGTAGAAACACATGACGATTAGAAGGAACTTAAGTTCTGTGGGGCCTTGGTGCTGAGCAGTGTGTGGCATGTTGTGCCATCCTGTATCCTACTCTCCGAGGGCCCCTGTGGAGGGGAAACCCCTCGCAGGCTGCATTGACTCCGAATGAATTCCACTTGCTCTCCTTATATTCAGAATGTATCATTATTGATAAGATTTCACTTGTAAGTAACTGACCTCTCAATCCTTCTCTATGCAGGGTTTCCAAGGCAAGACAGGCCCCCCTGGTCCTCCTGGTGTGGTTGGTCCTCAGGTGAGTACAGGATCATTCAAAATTCATGTCAGAATCCCAAAATAAGTTTATAATCGGAAAATAAAAATTTAGTTGCTGGCACTAAGGATTCAAGTTTGGGATTAAGTGTTTGGCCTCCAAAAGTTTCTGCAGTCAATAAGTTTCTGTGGTGGGTAACCCTACCGTCCCTCAGTGACTGTCCCACCGTCCCTCAGTGACTGTCCCACCGTCCCTCGGTGACTGTCCCACCGTCCCTCAGTGACTGTCCCACCGTCCCTCAGTGACTGTCCCACCGTCCCTCAGTGACTGTCCCACCGTCCCTCAGTGACTGTCCCACCGTCCCTCGGTGACTGTCCCACCGTCCCTCAGTGACTGTCCCACCGTCCCTCAGTGACTGTCCCACCGTCCCTCAGTGACTGTCCCACCGTCCCTCAGTGACTGTCCCACCGTCCCTCAGTGACTGTCCCACCGTCCCTCGGTGACTGTCCCACCGTCCCTCGGTGACTGTCCCACCGTCCCTCGGTGACTGTCCCACCGTCCCTCGGTGACTGTCCCACCGTCCCTCGGTGACTGTCCCACCGTCCTTCGGTGACTGTCCCACCGTCCTTCGGTGACTGTCCCACCGTCCCTCGGTGACTGTCCCACCGTCCCTCGGTGACTGTCCCACCGTCCCTCGGTGACTGTCCCACCGTCCCTCGGTGACTGTCCCACCGTCCCTCGGTGACTGTCCCACCGTCCCTCGGTGACTGTCCCACCGTCCCTCGGTGACTGTCCCACCGTCCCTCGGTGACTGTCCCACCGTCCTTCGGTGACTGTCCCACCGTCCTTCGGTGACTGTCCCACCGTCCCTCAGTGACTGTCCCACCGTCCTTCGGTGACTGTCCCACCGTCCTTCGGTGACTGTCCCACCATCCCTCGGTGACTGTCCCACCGTCCTTCGGTGACTGTCCCACCGTCCTTCGGTGACTGTCCCACCGTCCCTCAGTGACTGTCCCACCGTCCTTCGGTGACTGTCCCACCGTCCTTCGGTGACTGTCCCACCGTCCCTCAGTGACTGTCCCACCGTCCTTCGGTGACTGTCCCACCGTCCTTCGGTGACTGTCCCACCGTCCTTCGGTGACTGTCCCACCGTCCTTCGGTGACTGTCCCACCGTCCCTCGGTGACTGTCCCACCATCCCTCGGTGACTGTCCCACCGTCCCTCGGTGACTGTCCCACCGTCCCTCGGTGACTGTCCCACCGTCCCTCGGTGACTGTCCCACCGTCCTTCGGTGACTGTCCCACCGTCCCTCGGTGACTGTCCCACCATCCCTCAGTGACTGTCCCACCGTCCCTCGGTGACTGTCCCACCGTCCCTCGGTGACTGTCCCACCGTCCCTCAGTGACTGTCCCACCGTCCCTCAGTGACTGTCCCACCGTCCCTCGGTGACTGTCCCACCGTCCCTCGGTGACTGTCCCACCGTCCCTCGGTGACTGTCCCACCATCCCTCGGTGACTGTCCCACCGTCCCTCGGTGACTGTCCCACCGTCCCTCGGTGACTGTCCCACCGTCCCTCGGTGACTGTCCCACCGTCCCTCGGTGACTGTCCCACCGTCCCTCGGTGACTGTCCCACCGTCCCTCGGTGACTGTCCCACCGTCCCTCGGTGACTGTCCCACCGTCCCTCGGTGACTGTCCCACCATCCCTCGGTGACTGTCCCACCGTCCTTCGGTGACTGTCCCACCGTCCTTCGGTGACTGTCCCACCGTCCTTCGGTGACTGTCCCACCATCCCTCGGTGACTGTCCCACCATCCTTCGGTGACTGTCCCACCGTCCCTCGGTGACTGTCCCACCATCCCTCAGTGACTGTCCCACCGTCCTTCGGTGACTGTCCCACCGTCCCTCGGTGACTGTCCCACCATCCCTCAGTGACTGTCCCACCGTCCCTCGGTGACTGTCCCACCGTCCTTCGGTGACTGTCCCACTGTCCCTCGGTGACTGTCCCACTGTCCCTCGGTGACTGTCCCACCATCCCTCGGTGACTGTCCCACCGTCCTTCGGTGACTGTCCCACCGTCCCTCGGTGACTGTCCCACCGTCCCTCGGTGACTGTCCCACCGTCCTTCGGTGACTGTCCCACTGTCCTTCGGTGACTGTCCCACCATCCCTCGGTGACTGTCCCACCGTCCCTCGGTGACTGTCCCACCGTCCCTCGGTGACTGTCCCACCGTCCTTCGGTGACTGTCCCACCGTCCCTCGGTGACTGTCCCACTGTCCCTCGGTGACTGTCCCACCGTCCCTCGGTGACTGTCCCACTGTCCCTCGGTGACTGTCCCACCGTCCTTCGGTGACTGTCCCACTGTCCTTCGGTGACTGTCCCACTGTCCCTCGGTGACTGTCCCACTGTCCCTCGGTGACTGTCCCACCGTCCCTCGGTGACTGTCCCACCGTCCCTCGGTGACTGTCCCACTGCCTCTCGTTGAGTGTCAGATGGAACGAGCATCACTTTGTTGTCTGTACACAAACTGGCAGACAGTCTCAAGTCTGATGTTAATGTGTCCATCACATGTCTGCTGGATTAATCTGTTTATTTAAACCTAACTTCAGCCCTTGTTAAGCGACGGCCGATGTTTTATTCAAACGTGTCCCCCATTGATTGTTAGCAGCATTTGCCCAGCAGCGCAGGGACAGCCATTCTCCCCTCTCCCCCAACTTTAACAGCATTTGCCCAGCAGCGCAGGGACAGCCATTCTCCCCTCTCCCCCAACTTTAACAGCATTTGCCCAGCAGCGCAGGGACAGCCATTCTCCCCTCGCCCCCAACTTGCATCTCCCTTTTGGATTATACTGAAAATTTTGTTCAGATTATTTATTTTTGACTTCAGACAACAGGGAAAAAAAAGAGGTGGCCCCCTTGATCAAAACGAGCAGGAAGAATCAGCTTTCCCTCCCCCTCGTGTGATGATTCTGACAATTAGGATCAATCTCTGCAGTTTTCAACAAAAAAGGTCCACTTGGATAAAAAGGACATGGATTTTTACAGCCCATGCGGTCCAGAAACATCTGACGGTGATTTACAAGGGGAAAGAAGAGCTCAGAGTGGGAGACAGAAGGTTGGCACGGGGTGTGGGGGTGCTCGGAAGGTTGGCACGGGGTGTGGGGGTGCTCGGAAGGTTGGCACGGGGTGTGGGGTGCTCGGAAGGTTGGCACGGGGTGTGGGATGCTCGAAAGATTGGCAATGTACCTCACCATGTTTGTGGCTGATTTTTCCCCTGACAGGGTCCCACAGGAGAAACTGGCCCTCTCGGTGAACGTGGTCACCCAGGCCCACCTGGTCCCCCTGGAGAACAAGGTCTCCCAGGGTCTGCTGGGAAAGAAGGTGCAAAGGTGAGTGTTTGAGGTCTGACCCAATGTTCTTTGTGACAGTTTGTGAGAGCAGATCTGTTGGTGTCCAATTGATCACTAGACTCCCGAGAGAAAATTGACAGAATTATCCTCACACGCATTAAATTCCATTCACCTCGAAACGCCTCAACTTTAAAATTCTCATCCTTCTGTTAAGATCCCTCCATGGCCTCGCCCCGCCCTAGCTCTGTAACTTCCTACAACCGTACAACCCTCCAAGATCTCAGTACTCCTCCAATGCTGGTCTCTTCCGCATCCCTGATTTTAATCGCTCCACCATTGGCGGCCGTGCCTTCAGCTGCCTGGGCCCTGAGCTCTGGAATTCCCTCCCTAAACCTCTCTACCTCTCACTCCTCCTTTATGACGCTCCTTAAAACCACCTCACCTGTCCTAATATCTGCTTGTGTGGCTCCGTGTCAAATTGATAACGCTCCTGTCAAGTGCCTTGGGATGTTTTACTATCCACCTGAGAGGGAAGACATGGCTTCAGTTTAACGTCTCATCCGAAAGATGACGCCTCTGACAGTGCAGCACTCCTTCAGTACTGCCCCTCCGACACTGCAGCACTCCTTCAGTACTGCCCCTCCGACAGGGCAGCACTCCCTCAGTACTGCCCCTCCGACAGTGCAGCACTCCCTCACTACTGACCCTCGGACAGTGCGGCGCTCCCTCAGTATTGCCCCTCCAAGAGTGCAGTGCTCCCTCAGTACTGCCCCTCCGACAGTGCAGCGCTCCCTAAGTACTGCCCTTCCAACAGTGCAGCACACCTTCACTACTGCCCCTCCGACAGTGCAGCGCTCCCTCAGTACTGCCCCTCGGACAGTGCGGCGCTCCCTCAGTACTGCCCCTCCAAGAGTGCAGTGCTCCCTCAGTACTGCCCCTCCGACAGTGCAGCACTCCCTCAGTACTGCCCCGCCGACAGTGCGGTGCTCCCTCAGTACTGACCCTCCGACAGTGCAGCACTCCCTCAGTACTGCCCCTCCAAGAGTGCAGTGCTCCCTCAGTACTGCCCCTCCGACAGTGCAGCCCTCCCTCAGTACTGCCCCTCCGACAGTGCAGCGCTCCCTCAGTACTGCGCCTCCGACACTGCGGCGCTCCCTCAGTACTGCCCCTCCGACAGTGCGGCGCTCCCTCAGTACTGCCCCTCCAACAGTGCGGCGCTCCCTCAGTACTGCCCCTCCGACAATGCAGCGCTCCCTCAGTGCCCCTCCGACAGTGCATCGCTCCCTCAGTACTGCCCCTCCCACAGTGCAGCACTCCCTCAGTACTGCCCCTGCGACAATGCTGGGCTCCCTCAGTACTGCACTGCAGTGTCAGCCTGGATTTTGTGCTTGAGTGTCTGGAATGGGGCTTAAAGCCATGAGCTTCTCACCCAGAGGTGCAAGTGCTGCACACTGAGCTGTGGCTGAGATCCAAGAGAAGCGAGGGAGGAAACAGTGTTTTTTTATCGTACAGGGGAAAAAAGATCATTTTTTCACACCTAATTGTTTGAATTGGGTCTTGCAGTTCGATACCTCGGTTCCTGTTGGACGTTAGTTCTCTGTTGGATGGTTTGTTGCTCGATTTACTCTTTCTTTGCTCTGTGTGTTGTGTAGGGTGATCCTGGTCCTGCGGGCCCTCCGGGGAAGGATGGTCCACCAGGCCTCAGAGGATTCACTGGTGAACGCGGACTCCCCGGACCACTCGTAAGTACAGCAACCTACTCTTCACTCCTTGGACCTCGAAAACTGTTTGTACCTCCATTCTGATCATCGCGCAGTCCCGAGAGATGGTCTAAAGCTGGGATTCGGCACAGAAATTTCAATAAATATTAAGGGTTGGGCATACAGACAGCCCAGAGTCAGCATCAGGCAATTAGTACCACATGCTCCAGATACAGAGTAAAGCTCCCTCTACACTGTCTCATCAAACACTCCCAGGGCAGGTACAGCACGGGTTAGATACAGAGTAAAACTCCCTCTACACTGTCCCATCAAACACTCCCAGGGCAGGTACAACACGGGTTAGATACAGAGTAAAGCTCCCTCTACAATGTCCCATCAAACACTCCCAGGGCAGGTACAGCATGGGTTAGATACAGAGTAAAGCTCCCTCTACACTGTCCCATCAAACACTCCCAGGGCAGGTACAGCATGGGTTAGATACAGAGTAAAGCTCCCTCTACACTGTCCCATCAAACACTCCCAGGGCAGGTACAGCACGGGGCTAGGTACAGAGTAAAGCTCCCTCTACACTGTCCCATCAAACACTCCCAGGGCAGGTACAGCACGGGTTAGATACAGAGTAAAGCCCCCTCTACACTGTCCCATCAAACATTCACAGGGCAGGTACAGCACGGGTTAGATACAGAGTAAAGCTCCCTCTACACTGTCCCATCATCACTCCCAGGGCAGGTACAGCACGGGTTAGATACAGAGTAAAGCTCCCTCTACACTGTCCCATCAAACACTCCCAGGGCAGGTACAGCATGGGTTAGATACAGAGTAAAGCTCCCTCTACACTGTCCCATCAAACACTCCCAGGGCAGGTACAGCACGGGGCTAGGTACAGAGTAAAGCTCCCTCTACACTGTCCCATCAAACACTCCCAGGGCAGGTACAGCACGGGTTAGATACAGAGTAAAGCCCCCTCTACACTGTCCCATCAAACATTCACAGGGCAGGTACAGCACGGGTTAGATACAGAGTAAAGCTCCCTCTACACTGTCCCATCATCACTCCCAGGGCAGGTACAGCACGGGTTAGATACAGAGTAAAGCTCCCTCTACACTGTCCCATCAAACACTCCCAGGGCAGGTACAGCACGGGTTAGATACAGAGTAAAGCTCCCTCTACGCTGTCCCATCAAACACTCCCAGGGCAGGTACAGCACGAGTTAGATACAGAGTAAAGCTCCCTCTACACTGTCCCATCAAACACTCCCAGGGCAGGTACAGCACGGGTTAGATACAGAGTAAAGCTCCCTCTACGCTGTCCCATCAAACACTCCCAGGGCAGGTACAGCACAGGTTAGATACAGAGTAAAGCTCCCTCTACACTGTCCCATCAAACACTCCCAGGGCAGGTACAGCACGGGTTAGATACAGAGTAAAGCTCCCTCTACACTGTCCCATCAAACACTCCCAGGGCAGGTACAGCACGGGTTAGATACAGAGTAAAGCTCCCTCTACACTGTCCCATCAAACACTCCCAGGGCAGGTACAGCACGGGTTAGATACAAATAGTTTTTTAAATAGAGGGATGTTACGACATGGAATGCTCAAACAGAAATAGTGGGAGAAGCAACATCCAAAATAGTTTTTAAAAGGAAGTGGAGAAATATTTGAAAAAGATTTTTTGAATGGTTTTTGGGAAAAAGCAGTGGAATGGAACTTAGGGGTGAGCTCTTCAAGAGAGTGGGCACAGGGACGATGGGCCGAATGGGGAAAGGGTAGGGAAATGGGCCTAAGAGAGAGCTCTTTGAGGGACCAGGGCGATCGGCCTCCTTCTGTTCTGCGAAATCCCAGAAAGAAATTACTGGGAGTTGATCGTGGGGGTGATTTCCTCAGAGCTGCCGTAGCTTCTCTGGAATTATGTCGGAAGTCCCGTTTCTGTGTGTTAAGAGCTCCGAAGAAATTCTCGGCCGAAGCCTCCTAAATGTAGCTCAGTACGATTCAAAATAGTTCAAATATCGCAATGGTGTTAAGAGTCTGGGGGAGACTTGCTCTGGTCACTGTGAGTTAGTGTGAATGAAGTGGGGTGAATCCCCATGCTCAGTGCCTGTGGTGAATTTGTTAACAGATCCGAAGCGACCCAGAGCAGACTCCCCCTGACCCCTGACCCTGCCCCGCCCTCCGCCCGGCTCACAGTGTAGACTGCACATTTGGTGGATTCCAGCACTGATTCTTATTTCTTGTCTGTCAACAGGGTCAGATCGGTTTGAAAGGCAGTGAAGGACCTCCTGGTCCTCCGGGCCCCTTGGTAAGTGAGAAACAACCTGGAGGAAAGCACGAGTGCAGAAGACCTAGGGTCACCAGCTCTGATTGGACCTACTCTTGGCGGTATCATCACATGACCTCCCACCTCCAACCGCTCCACTGGTCAAACATCGCCAATATTTTTCCAACTAATAAACGAGAGTGTTCAAAAAAATGAGAAACACACACAAGTGTATGGAATGCAATGCTCAGCCTGAAATAGTGGGAGAAGGAACATCCATAATAGCTTTTAAAAGGAAGTGGAGAAATATTTGAAGATGTTTTAATGGTTTTTGGGAAAGCGCAGTGGAATGGCACTAAGGGGCGAGCTCTTCAAGAGAGAGGGCACAGGGACGATGGACCGAATGGGGAAAGGGTGGGAGAATGGGTCTAAGGGAGGTTAATCTTTAATTCTTAGAGACTCCAGGCCAGTTCTGGAGGGTTGGTAACTCTACCAAGACATGGAGCTGATTCTGGAACCGTTGTAGAATGAAATGCTTTGGACTAAGCAGTGAGGGACGTAGGTTCCCAATTGTCACTCATGGCCTGTAGCCTCACACCTGTAGAGTATCAGAAAGTAGTGTGCATGCAGCCCATCATTCTGAATCTTTTTGGCGTGAATTCCTAACGTCCAGTCCTGATGGACAAGCCCCACCCCAAGAGCTGCAATCACAACATCTAGCTGTATATCCACCAGAAACCTTTCAACAAGGAGATTTAGCGATTGATGTGAAGAGACACATCGGGTCTCGTTTGGAAGTGTCGTGGAAGCTCGCCACTGCCGTGGGTTCCTGTGCAGAGGCAGAACATGGATCCACACATGAGGAGTTGGCCGCAGGCCTCAGCGGTTGTCCCGGGTGGGGGTGCCTCAAACCTCCGCCACGAAAAGGAGGGCAATTCATTCCCCGGAGGGGCGGGTGTGGCCAGTCACACAGCTCCAGCGGGCTCAGAACCTGGCCTGTCCCTTCGCCCTGGGGCAGGACAGGACACCTAGAGATACAAACAAAGGGGGAAGGTCAGAAACGGAGACAATCTCACCGTGATATAGAAGCATAAGATTCAGGTTGCTGTAATTCAGGATTGGTTTTAGAATTGGACGGGTTGGCAGATGGATTTGTGGCCCAGGGTCTTGATACCCCGCCATGCTTCCCCTACCCCCCACTCCAAGCTGAGACAGTCAGTCCAAATCATGGTTCAAACCCCCTGTGTGCCCCCACTTGTAGTTGAACATCTATAAAGTCCAGGATTATTGATGACATTTTTAGTTTTAACCTTTAACCTTGAGTTTTTTTTTAAAGGGTTCACCAGGAGATCGTGGACAAGCTGGTCCAGCGGGGCCGATTGGTCTCCCAGGGCGACCTGGGCCTCAAGGTCCTCCAGGCCCTTCTGGTGAAAAGGGAGCCCCTGTAAGTATAGTTTCTCTGACTCAAGCACTCAATGCTAACTCTGTACATTGTCCACGTGCCATGTACCTCGCTATGGGTACGCTGTCAGTACACCATGGGGTAGAGTTCCCGCTTTGGCCACAATCGGCGATTCTGCCGCAAATTGCCCCCACAATTGTGCCCGTTTTGAAAGTGTTTTTTTCCCCCGAGTTTCCGCTCCAGCTCATTTGCATATGGCCGAACCCAAAGCCTGCCGTGAACCAGCGCAAGCGAGCAGCGTTTTAAAACGTCTTTTGTTATTTTAAAAAATCTTGCTTTAAAAAGATGCCCTTGTTAAATTTAAGAGTGATAACTTGGTTGACTAAAACAGCTGAAAATGGGTTTATCACAAGAAAATAAGCAGTGTCAATCCACCACCTGTGAGTAACTCGATTTTAAATTGCTGAAAATGGCTTTAAATAAATATACAAAACTATTTTCTAGTTAGGTTGGGGTACAGTAGTCAGTTCCTCTGGAAATTTAAAAAAAAATTAATTCAAAGCCTTTCAAACCGTGACGATTGGTGTCCTTGTGGCCAAAAGTTCCGGCTTCATTTTTGGAGCCTTCTTGAAGGCCTGCAAATGAGCGCAATTAGTGGAAACTCTCAGCGGTGATTCGTTTACCCGGGCGCGGCCAGTTTTGTGCCCTGCTTCTAGCGTAATGTTTTTAAACTAGCGCAAAAGATCGCAGAAATTCGATTTGCGCTGAACGCAATTTGCACTTAAAATTCCGTGATCTTTTGGGCCGATTACACCGATATCGAGCGGAAACTCCAGGCCCCTGTACCTTGCTCTGTGTACATTGTCCATAAACCATGTTCCTTGCAGTCTGTACATTCTCCTCCCCATTCTTTCTCGGTGTTCTCTGTACGGTCTCTGGAGTGTTTTCAGAGCCCTCACCTCAGACCTGAGCCACTCACTGCCTGAATACCCAGCTGACAATCGAAACCAGAGGCTACAGAAAGGATATGCACTGCGTAGCTTGTCACGCTGGTTGGAGAGAAGGTTTACTGCAGTCACTGTGCTAGGAGCACGAGTAGTAAATACTGACATCTAGGAGCAGATGACCATCACTACATCAGCGTTTCAATACTTTGACTCCTTTAATCAACTATTAGACCCCCTGGAAATCAGCTGCAGAATGAAGGAGTTTAAGAACCCTAGATCTAACTGCGGTCTGACTCTCTAAACGCAGCTTTGAACACATTGGGCTGGGTTGTACATTCAAGCTACACATTCTTCAATCTTTCTCCTTACTCCGCTTACAGGGTGAGAAAGGGCCTCAGGGACCAGCTGGTCGAGATGGAATCCAGGGTCCAGTAGGTCTCCCAGGTCCAGCGGGACCTTCAGGACCACCAGGTGAAGATGGAGACAAGGTGCGAATACAATGAGCAGACAGTAATGAGATGATTCACTAGAAGTAGCGACGCAGGTTAACAAGGCCATACGAAAGGCACTGGGGTTCATTTCTAGAGGGACAGAATTGAAAACCAGGGAATTTATGTTAAACTTGTGTAGACCCTTGGTTAGACCACACTTGGAGCGCTGTGAACAGTTCTGGTCTCCATATTACAAAAAGGATATCGAGACACTGGAGAAGGTGCAAAAAAGATTTACAAGGATGATACCAGAACTGAGAAGTTAGAACTATCAGGAAAGACTGAACAGGCTGGGACTCTTTTCTCTAGAAAAGAGAAGGCTGAGGGGTGACCTGATCGAGGTCTTTAAAATTACGAAGGGGTTTAATAGAGTGGATACAGAGAGAATGTTTCCACTTGTGGGGGAGACCAGAACTAGGGACCATAAATATAAGATATTCTCTAATAAATCAAATAGGGAATTCAGGAGAAACTCCTTTACCCAGAGAGTGGTGAGAATGTGGAACTCGCTCCCACAGGGAGTGGTTGAGGCGAATAGTATCGATGCATTTAAGGGGAGGCTGGACAAGCACACGAGGGAGAAGGGAATAGAGGGTTACGCTGATAGGGTGAGATGAAGAGGGTGGGAGGCGGCTCGTGTGGAGCAGAAACACCGGCATGGAGCAGTGGGGCCGAACGGCCTGTTTCTGTGCTGTACATTCCATGTAACAATAATTTGCATTATTATCACACCTTTAACATAGAAAGCATAACAATGCACTTCGCAGAGGTGTGTCGAAAGAATGAGCACTAATTCAAAGAAGGAGATATTGGAAAGGATGGCCAAAACGCATAGTCAAAGAGGTGGGCTTTAAGGAGGGTCTCAAACATGGTGGGGTTTAGGGAGGGAGTTCCAGAGCGTAGGGCCTAGAGGGCTAAAGCACAGTCACCAATGTTGGGGTAACGGGAGGGGTGGGGTGCACAAGGGACCAGAGTTGGAGGAGCGCAGAGATCTCGGAGGGTTATAGAGCCGGAGGAGGTTACAGAGATAGGGAGGGGCGAGGCCATGGAGGGATTGAAAACAAGGATGAGAATTTAAAATTGGCGTCATTGGTAGGTCAGTGAGCACAGGGGGTGATGGGTGAAGAGGACTTGGTGCGAGCGAGTGAAGAGCACCAATCGCAGTGGGTTTATGATTACAGTTGGAAGTGACACAAACATCAAACTAATGATCAGGATTAATATTAATCCTCAGATCACGTGCTGTCACATTTTCATTCTTAAATCACTGTTATATTATCAGAAAAGCCCCTTGGAGCCTTGGATATTTTCATTTATGAAATGCGCTGCCTGAAAGGGCGGTGGAAGCAGATTCAATAATAATTTTCAAAAGGGAATTGGATAAATACTTGAAAAGGAGAAATTCACAGGGCTGTGGGGAAAGAGCGAGGGAGTGGGACTAATTGGAGAGCTCTTTCAAAGAGCCGGCACAGGTACGATGGGCTGAATGGCCTCCTCCTGTGCTGTGAGATTCAATGAATTACACCACACAGAGAGTGAGGGACACCGGGAGTGAGGAATACTGGGAGTGAGGGATACCATAGGTGAGGGACACTGGGAGCGAGGGACACCGAGAGTGAGGGACACCAGGAGTGAGGGATACTGGGAGCGAGGGACACCGAGAGTGAGGGACACCGGGAGTGAGGGACACTGGGAGAGAGGGACACTGGGAGTGAGGGACACCGGGAGTGAGGGACACTGGGAGTGAGGGACACCGAGAGCGAGGGACACCGAGAGCGAGGAACACTGGGAGCGAGGAACACTGGGAGTGAGGGACACCGAGAGCGAGGGACACCGAGAGCGAGGGATAATGGGAGCGAGGAACACTGGGAGCGAGGAACACTGGGAGTGAGGGACACCGAGAGCGAGGGACACCGAGAGCGAGGGATACTGGGAGCGAGGAACACTGGGAGCGAGGAACACTGGGAGTGAGGGACACCGAGAGCGAGGGACACCGAGAGCGAGGGATACTGGGAGTGAGGG
The DNA here is from genome assembly GCF_052327205.1 of Somniosus microcephalus. Classification (NCBI taxonomy): domain Eukaryota; kingdom Metazoa; phylum Chordata; class Chondrichthyes; order Squaliformes; family Somniosidae; genus Somniosus; species Somniosus microcephalus. Next base: position 1,717,486 of record NC_141009.1, on the reverse strand, counting down.
ATACCGGGGGTGAGGGATACCGGGAGTGAGGGATACCGTGAGTGAGGGATACCGTGAGTGAGGGATACCGTGAGTGAGGGATACCGGGAGTGAGGGATACCGGGAGTGAGGGATACCGGGAGTGAGGGATACCGGGAGTGAGGGATACCGGGAGCGAGGGACACCGAGAGTGAGGGATACCGGGAGTGAGGGATACTGGGAACGAGGGACACTGGGAACGAGGGACACCGGGAACGAGGGACACCGGGAGTGAGGGACACCGGGAGTGAGGGACACCGGGAGTGAGGGACACCGGGAGTGAGGGACACCGGGAGTGAGGGACACTGGGAGTGAGGGACACTGGGAGTGAGGGACACCGAGAGTGAGGGACACCAGGAGTGAGGGACACCGGGAGTGAGGGACACTGGGAGTGAGGCACACCGGGAGTGAGGGACACTGGGAGTGAGGGACACCGGGAGTGAGAGACACTGGGAGTGAGGGACACTGGGAGTGAGGGACACCGGGAGTGAGGGACACCGGGAGTGAGGGACACCGGGAGTGAGGGACACTGGGAGTGAGGGACACCGGGAGTGAGGGACACCGGAAGTGAGGGACACCGGGAGTGAGGGACACCGGGAGTGAGGGACACCGGGAGTGAGGGACACCGGGAGTGAGAGACACCGGGAGTGAGGGAACTGGGAGTGAGGGACACTGGGAGTGAGGGACACTGGGAGTGAGGGACACTGGGAGTGAGGGACACCGGGAGTGAGGGACACCGGGAGTGAGGGACACCGGGAGTGAGGGAGACCGGGAGTGAGGGACACCGGGAGTGAGGGACACCGGGAGTGAGGGACACCGGGAGTGAGGGAGACCGGGAGTGAGGGACACTGGGAGTGAGGGACACCGAGAGCGAGGGATACTGGGAGTGAGGGATACCGGGGGTGAGGGATACCGGGAGTGAGGGATACCGTGAGTGAGGGATACCGTGAGTGAGGGATACCGGGAGTGAGGGATACCGGGAGTGAGGGATACCGGGAGTGAGGGATACCGGGAGCGAGGGACACCGAGAGCGAGGGATACCGGGAGTGAGGGATACTGGGAACGAGGGACACTGGGAACGAGGGACACCGGGAACGAGGGACACCGGGAGTGAGGGACACCGGGAGTGAGGGACACCGGGAGTGAGGGACACTGGGAGTGAGGGACACCGGGAGTGAGGGACACCGGGAGTGAGGGACACTGGGAGTGAGGGACACTGGGAGTGAGGGACACCGAGAGTGAGGGACACCGAGAGTGAGGGACACCAGGAGTGAGGGACACCGGGAGTGAGGGACACTGGGAGTGAGGCACACCGGGAGTGAGGGACACTGGGAGTGAGGGACACCGGGAGTGAGAGACACTGGGAGTGAGGGACACCGGGAGTGAGGGACACCGGGAGTGAGGGACACCGGGAGTGAGGGACACTGGGAGTGAGGGACACCGGGAGTGAGGGACACCGGAAGTGAGGGACACCGGGAGTGAGGGACACCGGGAGTGAGGGACACCGGGAGTGAGAGACACCGGGAGTGAGGGAACTGGGAGTGAGGGACACTGGGAGTGAGGGACACTGGGAGTGAGGGACACCGGGAGTGAGGGACACCGGGAGTGAGGGACACCGGGAGTGAGGGAGACCGGGAGTGAGGGACACCGGGAGTGAGGGACACCGGGAGTGAGGGACACCGGGAGTGAGGGAGACCGGGAGTGAGGGACACTGGGAGTGAGGGACACTGGGAGTGAGGGACACTGGGAGTGAGGGACACCGGGAGTGAGGGACACCGGGAGTGAGGGACACTGGGAACGAGGGACACCGGGAACGAGGGACACCGGGAGTGAGGGACACCGGGAGTGAGGGACACCGGGAGTGAGGGACACCGGGAGTGAGGGACACCGGGAGTGAGGGACACCGGGAGTGAGGGACACCGAGAGTGAGGGACACCGAGAGTGAGGGACACTGGGAGTGAGGGACACCAGGAGTGAGGGACACCGGGAGTGAGGGACACTGGGAGTGAGGCACACCGGGAGTGAGGGACACTGGGAGTGAGGGACACCGGGAGTGAGGGACATCGGGAGTGAGGGACACCGGGAGTGAGAGACACCGGGAGTGACGGAACTGGGAGTGAGGGACACTGGGAGTGAGGGACACTGGGAGTGAGGGACACCGGGAGTGAGGGACACCGGGAGTGAGGGAGACCGGGAGTGAGGGACACCGGGAGTGAGGGACACCGGGAGTGAGGGACATCGGGAGTGAGGGAGACCGGGAGTGAGGGAGACCGTGAGTGAGGGAGACCGGGAGTGAGGGACACTGGGAGTGAGGGACACTGGGAGTGAGGGACACTGGGAGTGAGGGACACCGGGAGTGAGGGACACTGGGAATGAGGGACACCGGGAGTGAGGGACACCGGGAGTGAGGGACACTGGGAGTGAGGGACTCTGGGAGTGAGGGACACTGGGAGTGAGGGACACCGGGAGTGAGGGACACCGGGAGTGAGGGACACCGGGAGTGAGGGACTCCGGGAGTGAGGGACACCGGGAGTGAGGGACACTGGGAGTGAGGGACACCGGGAGTGAGGGACACTGGGAATGAGGGACACCGGGAGTGAGGGACACCGGGAGTGAGGGACACCGGGAGTGAGGGACACTGGGAGTGAGGCACACCGGGAGTGAGGGACACTGGGAGTGAGGGACACCGGGAGTGAGGGACATCGGGAGTGAGGGACACCGGGAGTGAGAGACACCGGGAGTGACGGAACTGGGAGTGAGGGACACTGGGAGTGAGGGACACTGGGAGTGAGGGACACCGGGAGTGAGGGACACCGGGAGTGAGGGAGACCGGGAGTGAGGGACACCGGGAGTGAGGGACACCGGGAGTGAGGGACATCGGGAGTGAGGGAGACCGGGAGTGAGGGAGACCGTGAGTGAGGGAGACCGGGAGTGAGGGACACTGGGAGTGAGGGACACTGGGAGTGAGGGACACTGGGAGTGAGGGACACCGGGAGTGAGGGACACTGGGAATGAGGGACACCGGGAGTGAGGGACACCGGGAGTGAGGGACACTGGGAGTGAGGGACTCTGGGAGTGAGGGACACTGGGAGTGAGGGACACCGGGAGTGAGGGACACCGGGAGTGAGGGACTCCGGGAGTGAGGGACACCGGGAGTGAGGGACACTGGGAGTGAGGGACACCGGGAGTGAGGGACACTGGGAATGAGGGACACCGGGAGTGAGGGACACCGGGAGTGAGGGACACTGGGAGTGAGGGACTCTGGGAGTGAGGGACACTGGGAGTGAGGGACACCGGGAGTGAGGGACACCGGGAGTGAGGGACACCGGGAGTGAGGGACTCCGGGAGTGAGGGACACCGGGAGTGAGGGACACTGGGAGTGAGGGACTCCGGGAGTGAGGGACACTGGGAATGAGGGACACTGTGAACGAGGGACACCGGGAAGTGAGCGACACTGGGAGTGAGGGACACTGGGAGCGAGGGACACCGGGAGTGAGCGACACTGGGAGTGAGGGATACTGGGAGCGAGGGACACTGGGAGCAAGGGACACCGGGAGTGAGGGACACCGGGAGTGAGGGACACTGGGAGTGAGGGACTCCGGGAGTGAGGGACACCGGGAGTGAGGGACACTGGGAGTGAGTGACTTTGACAGGTGTAAATGGTTTTCTTTTAAAGGGCAATGACCTTTGACCTTTCCTTGTTTTTCCCAATCAGGGTGAATCTGGTGATCCAGGACAAAAGGGCAGCAAAGGTGACAAGGGTGAACAGGTGAGAATCGCCATCATGGAACGTGTCTTTGATCCGGGAATGTCCCTCCTTCCAAACAAGAGGGGCCTAACCTGCTGCTGGGTATGCTCAGGTTGGTCTGGCCTTGCTCGGCCTGCTAGTGTTAGTTCTCCACTCGCCGGCTCCTTCTGTTAATGACCACACAACAGCTAAGATCAGGAGTCACCATTTGGGCTTGAGTGCTCCATCACTCGTGGAAAAACCTTTTCAAAATAAAAATCAGGGTAGTGCATCACTCTCTGTCGTGTCTGGTGAGGTAAAAGACAGCATGCATTTCTAGAGCGCCTTTCACCATCTCAGGACATCCTCAAGCGCTTCACAGCCAACGGAGTATTTTGGAAGTGTAGTCACTGTTGCAATGTAGGCAATGCACACAGCAAGCTCCCACAAACAGCAATGAGATAATGAGCAGATAATTGTATTTTAGTGATGATGGTTGGTGGGATAAATATTGGCTAGGACAACGGGGAGAACTCCCCTGCTCTTCTTCGGAATAGTGCCATAGGATCTTGTACGTCCACCTGAGAGAGCAGACGGGACCTCGGTTTAATGTCTCAGCTGAAAGATGGAACCTCAAACAGTGCAGCGCTCCCTCAGTACTGCCCCTCCGACAGTGCAGCGCTCCCTCAGTACTGCCCCTCTGACAGTGCAGTGCTCCCTCAGTACTGCCACTCTGACAGTGCAGCGCACCCTCAGTACTGCCACACCGACAGTGCAGCGCACCCTCAGTACTGCCCCTCCGACAGTGCAGCGCTCCCTCAGTACTGCCCCTCTGACAGTGCAGTGCTCCCTCATTACTGCCCCTCCGACAGTGCGGCACTCCCTCAGTACTGCCCCTCTGACAGTGCAACACTCCCTCAGCACTGCCCCTTCGACAGTGCAGCATTGCCTCAGTACTGCCCCTCCGACAGTGCGGCGCTCCCTCAGTACTGACCCTTCGACATTGCAGCGCTCCCTCAGTACGGCCCCTCCGACAGTGCAGTGCTCCCTCAGTACCGCCCCTCCGACAGTGCAGCGCTCCCTCAGTACCGCCCCTCCGACAGTCCAGCGCTCCCTCAGTACTGCCCCTCCGACAGTGCGGCGCTCCCTCAGTACTGCCCCTCCGACAGTGCGGCGCTCCCTCAGTACTGCCCCTCCGACAGTGCGGCGCTCCCTCAGTACTGCCCCTCCGACAGTGCGGCGCTCCCTCAGTACTGCCCCTCCGACAGTGCGGCGCTCCCTCAGTACTGCCCCTCCAACAGTACAGGGCTCCCTCAGTACTGCCCCTCCGACAGTGCGGCGCTTCCTCAATACTGCCCCTCCGACAGTGCGGCGCTCCCTCAGTACTGCCCCTCCGACAGTGCGGCACTCCCTCAGTACTGCCCCTCCGACAGTGCGGCGCTCCCTCAGTACTGCCCCTCTGACAGTGCGGCGCTCCCTCAGTACTGCCCCTCCGACAGTGCGGCGCTCCCTCAGTACTGCCCCTCCGACAGTGCGGCGCTCCCTCAGTACTGCCCCTCCGACAGTGCGGCGCTCCCTCAGTACTGCCCCTCCGACAGTGCGGCGCTCCCTCAGTACTGCCCCTCTGACAGTGCGGCGCTCCCTCAGTACTGCCCCTCTGACAGTGCGGCGCTCCCTCAGTACAGCACTGGGAGAGTCGGCCTGGATTGTGTGCTCTAGAGATGGGATTGAACCCACAACCTTCTGACTCAGAGATGAGAGAATCCCACTGAGCCACGGCCAACACTTTGTACTTGTCAGGCCTGACCGACTGAAATTATCCCTGTTTGACCTGGTCACATAACATCACAGCTCAACCTAGCCCAACATGGTGAGATAGTAACATGGAATGACCAGTTAAAGTAATAACCTGGGCCTAACCCAGCCCATGAAGAGTTAAAACTCTACAGTCAGCCCCGAGGGAATGTGTCTGAATTCTGTTGTGGAAGTGCTGAGGGAAAAATGGGGCCCTTAACTAATCGAAATGGGTAATTTGATAGAACTGGGAGAACAGCCGTGGACACCAAGCTGTCCCTGCATCTGTCTCCAACTCTTGGACCCAAAGGAGCAAGACTTGGCTCCAGGTGTTTAGAGGCTCAATTGGAATTCTCCTTGAAGACTTTTGATCCAGGTAATGTGTAATGATTCAGTTGCATCACTCCACGAGCTATACGTGCAGCACAGAATCCTAAGGAGTGCTCAACTAGTTCCAGCCTAGACGGAGTGTCACCGACACCTGGGAATCCCTGGCCGAAGACCACACAAAGTGGAGGAGAAGCATCCAGGAAGGCGCCACACACCTTGAGTCTCTTCGCCGGGAGCAAGCGGAAGCCAAGCGCAGGCAGCGCAAGGAGCGCACGTCAACCCAAGCACCCCACCCACCCGCCCCTTCAACCACCGTCTGCCCCACCTGTGACAGAGACTGTAGGTCCCGCATTGGACTCATCAGTCACCTGCGAACTCATTTTTAATGTGGAAGCAAGTCATCCTCGGTCCCGAGGGACTGCCTAGGAAGAAGAAGAGACGGAGTGTGGCCACTGGATCCGTCCATGCCAAGGAACAAAGGCGGTAAAATTCACACTTTGGCGGGGGCACAGAACATGCGCTCTGATTGGCTGCCCATTAAATAACTCCACCTGATGTTCCTTTCTATTGACTTTGTGCCCCCTCCGAAGCTGAAATTTATCACCCACGTTGCCCTAAGCTCAGTGGGGGGAGGGGGTGAATCTCCGCTGGGGTTCTCTCGCTCATCCGTCTTAACTTTGGCAGAAGAGCCGCAGATACCCCAAAAATAGTGTGATTGATCATTGACTGTCCAAGCAACCTGTACCAATCAGAGATATCAGCCCATGTGCTTCAGGTTAGACCTTGTATTGGATCCAATAATTCTTACTGAAGATGTCTGTCTGATGTTCTGTTTACAGGGTCCACCTGGTCCTTCAGGACCTCAAGGCCCCATAGGACAACCTGGCCCAGCTGTGAGTACAGTCCCTTGCATTGTTGCTGCATTTCTTGAGTTAGCAGAGTCCACAGGTAAGAGTTCTAACAGCCTTGCCTTGGTTGTGTTGTAGGGTGCTGATGGTGAGCCTGGTCCTAGAGGACAGCAAGGTCTCTTTGGCCAGAAAGGTGATGAAGGTCCAAGGGGTTTCCATGGTCCCCCTGGTCCAGTTGGTCTTCAGGTAAGTTACTGAAAGTCTACCTGTTGAATACTATCCTACTGTATCACACTCACATGTTGGAAATACTACAAGCTGCCCATTTATTTCAGAACCTTTCATTTAGTTTCTTGGTTTGGTTGAGAAATCTCTTATGAAACCAGTGAAATCTGCACATTGGTAATGTGGCAATAACCAATGGCCATCCCTTATTACCGATTCAGGGTCAATCTTTGGAAGGAGCAGGGCCAATATCTGTTGAGATGGGGATTGAGGATGAGAGTGAGATTACCAACACTGCTGGATTAATTGTCTGGGGTGGGGGGGGGGGGTGGCGGTGGAAGGTGTTTTGGGGGGTGAGGTCACTTGTCGCTGTGTACAGCGAATCAAGAATAAATTCCAGATTTTCTCTGGGCGAAGTTTCTAGCGAAATCAGAAACATGTCCAAAGAGATCATGTTTACAATGCCAATCAAAGCTAATCTTCTAGAACGTATTAACGATGTCACTACACATGGCAACTAAAGCAAATCTAACCTCACCCAGTCCCGACGTGTTCCTTCAAGTTGAGGATCTAGAGATAGAGGGTGACGTAAGAAAACTACGAGGCACTTGGTCTAAGCGTTAAACAAAGCTTTAATCAACTGTTTTACAACATGGAGGTCTAGTTGTGTCCTTCACTAGTTCCTGTAAAAGAATATTCTGAGCAAGCTGGGCCCGTGCCCGAGTATTTATACTCTCCCTGGACAGCGCCATCCGCAGACCGCTCAGTATTATTTCATAAGTCTTTCTTTCATGAATGACTGATTCATGTCAAAGGGTATCCACGATGATTGATCAGACATGGACTCTAGATGGGACGGGCTTCATGGGTCGATGCCGTGCTTGTTCCAGCTTCCCCTTATGTTCCTGTTGTAACATTCCTTCTCTGATACCTCAAACCCGTTGCTCTTTATTGCCAGCGCTTCCCGTGCCCCGACCCGTCCCTTTATTATTGTCAGAGGCACAAAACAAAACTTGTGTTGTGATTGTCGAAAACGGGCAATAAATTGCCGACAGCTCCAGAGTCTGTGACTGCTTTAGGAGTTGAATTAATATTAAAATCTCAGTGTGGGGTCCTGCCTCCATGAGTTGGATGCAGTGGCAGACACTGTGCTGCAACCTGACGCACTTTTCTTATTCACTGTATTAAAAACAGACGGGCAAAGTATCGACGATATATGCATTGTGCAAGGAAAAATGAGGAGAGGCAATAAACTAAATGGTACAATTTTAAAAGGAGTCCACGAAGAGAGAGACCTGGGGGTTTATGTACACCAATCTTTGAAGGTAGCAGGACAAGTTGATAAAACTGTTAAAAAGGCATACGCAATCCTTGGCCTTATTAATAGAGGTACAGAGTACAAAAGCCAGGACCTTATGCTAAATCATTACAAATCACTGGTTCGGCCCCAGCTGGAGTATTGTGTTCAATTCTGGGCACCGCACTTTAGGAAGGATGTCAAGGCCTTGGAGAGGCTGCAGAGATTTACTAGAATGGTACCAGGGATGAGGGACTTCAGTGATGTGGAGAGACTGGAGAAGCTGGGATCGTTCTCCTTAGAGCAGAGAGGGTTAAGGGGAGATTTAATAGAGATGTGCAGGGGTGCAAGTCTCCAATAAATTTTGTTCAAGCCTTAAGAACATAGGAATTGCGAGACAAGAAATGACCAGGGTCCATCTGGTTCACCTTCTCCCATCCTGGTAGTCGTAGGATACAACGGTAATGGAGCTGGTGACTAATCCTAGCAGTCGATCTTTACCTATTCGTTTACAAGCCTTGAGACTATTCCTGCCAACTAGTTCTCACTCTGTTGTTGCTTGGGAGTGAGCATCTTAATGTCATTTAAAAAAAAAAATCGTTTATGGGACGTGGGCGTCGCTGGCAAGGCCGGCATTTATTGCCCATCCCTAGTTGCCCTCGAGAAGGTGGTGGTGAGCTGCCTTCTTGAACCGCTGCAGTCCGTGTGGTGAAGGTGCTCCCACAGTGCTGTTAGGGAGGGAGTTCCAGGACTTTGACCCAGCGCCTTGCTAGGTTGAGTCGTTCTCTGCAGGGGAGGAGGGTTGTTGGTCGGCGGGAAGCCTGATGGTTTGGGAGCAAACCCAGCTCATTTGTCCCACTCCCCCACCTTCACATCCTACAAAGGACACTACATGGAACATCGTGGGAAATGGGCATGAGGAACGTTTCCCTGTTGAAGTATGTTGAAATAATAACCATTGCACGTTCTAATCTTTTACAGGGGTTACCTGGCCCACCAGGTGAGAAGGGTGAAACAGGTGATGTCGGGCCGATGGTGAGTGTTTGTGTCTTTATAGAACGAGCCTCCGTTGAATTCAATGAGGCTTTTTGTTCTTATTAACTTTGGAATGTGTTGGTGTTTCAGGGACTAGTGACAGTAATATGATTGACTTGTCCAATATTTCTGTTACCAGGGTCCACCTGGCCCTCCAGGACCCAGAGGCCCATCTGGTGCTCCAGGGGCAGATGTAAGTACTCCTTCGAATAGTTTATCCTCCACTGTAACCATAGTTACGCTGCGGTGAAGGGAAATTCAGCTTACCTACATTCTAGATCCTTCTTCTTTGAATCAGCCTCAAAGCTGTGCCCAGTGTGTTGACTCAGATTGTCCATTCAATTTTACAACAACAGCTCGCATTTACAAAGTGCCTTTAACCTAGTAAAACGTCCCAAGGCGCTTCACAGGAGCGAAAATCAGACACAAAATTTGACACCGAGCCACATAAGGAGACATTAGAACAGGTGACCAAAAGCTTGGTCAAAGAGGGAGGTGTTAAGGAATGCTTTAAGAAGGAGGAGAGAGAGGCAGAGAAGTTTAGGAAGAGAATTCCAGAGCTCGGGGCCCAGGCAGCTGACGGCACGGCCACCAATGGTAGAGCGATGAAAATCAGGGATGCTCAAGAGCCCAGAATTGGAGGAGCGCAGAGACGTCAGGGGGTTGTAGGGGGTTCCATTCACAGTATAAGATATAGATCCAGTTGGAAGTAAACAAGGCATTTCTCCACTTCAGCATTTCCCCCTTAATACACTGATAGATTGGACCAGCTGAATTGAATCACACCTGTGGAACTTTGAGAGTGGGAGAGAGAGAGAGACTGTATATGGGATTAGAAAACCATATTTGCAAAGTGCTGAGATACATCAAATCCATGGACACTGTCCTGGGTAAAAGCACTCGGTATTTGCAGAAAGGAAGGACACTGTAATAGCGTTGGTCATCTGCTGTGTTTATTACATGGGTGTTGTACTGAGGAGTGTGAAGATCTCACGAGCTGACTTGAGATGGAAAGTAAAAGAGCAAGGCGCGGTCTGTATATTGTAAGGAGTACCAGTGTTTAGAATGAAGCCCGCCCGCCAGCCGCCTTTCTTGGTCTGTCTTAACATCCAACGTATTTTTCTGTTGCAGGGTCCACAAGGTCCTTCAGGAGGAATTGGGAACCCTGGAGCTGTGGGCGAGAAGGTAGTCTCCTCAGTTCTTGTTTCCCTTACATCAGCTTCCAAAAACTGCTCAGAATGTGTGTGTCTGTATAGAGTTATAGAAAATTACTCTCTCCCATTGGGACTGATGGATACTCTTGTTACTGTCTCCCATTGGGACTGGCTTGGGGTCACTCATAGAGGATGTCATTAAGTGGTTTGGGTAGCCTTTCACCAACAGCTTCAAAGTGCCTCTGTTTTCCTGTAGGGTGACGCTGGTGAAGCCGGATCCCCTGGACCTCCAGGATACCTGGGAATGCCAGTAAGTGCTTGGCTCTCTGGCCTTTAATGAGTTTATTTATTGTTTCTCTCTTTCACACCAGTTTACAACACGTTTAACTCGCACCCCACCCACCTCTGTTGAACAGTCTTGGTTTCTCAGTTGAAATGAGTAAATTCCACAATGGAAGCCCGGGGAGTGCCGGGTGAGGTCAGGATAGTATCGGTGCAAAGAGATTGATGAGGATGTGCTGTGTTGGGCCTGAACAGAACTGAATCCCAGAGCTCACATTGGTCGAATGTGTTAATGATTCACTAGAAGTAACAAAAAGAGGAAATGGTCGCTGACAGTCACCATCATGGTGACTGGGGCAATTCCCACACATCCCCCCCCGCCATTCCATCCCACACCCATCCCAGGACTCCATGTGAAAGAAAGAAAGACTTGCATTTCTCCAGCACCTTTAACAATCTCAGGACATCCCAAAGCGCTTTACAGACACTGAAGTACTTTTGAAGTGTAGTCACTGTTGTAATGTAGGAAACGCGGCAGCCAATCTGCTCACAGTAAGGTCCCACAAACAGCAATGCGATAATAACCAGATAATCTGTTTTTGTGATGTTGATTGAGGGATAAATATTGGCCCTGGACACCGGGGAGAACTCCCCTGTTCTTCTTTCAATAGTGGCTGTGGGATCTCTTAGATCCACCTGAGAGGGCAGACATGGCCTCGGTTTAATGTCTCATCCGAAAGACGGCACCACCGGCAGTGTAGCACTCCCTCAGTACTGCCCCTCCGACAGTGCAGCACTCCCTCAGTACTGCCCCTCCGACAGTGCAGCACTCCCTCAATACTGCCCCTCCGACAGTGCGGCGCTCCCCCAGTACTGCCCCTCTGACAGTGCAGCACTCCCTCAGTACTGCCCCTCCAACAGTGTAGCACTCCCTCAGTACTGCCCCTCCGACAGTGCAGCACTCCCCCAGTACTGCCCCTCCGACAGTGCAGCACTCCCTCAGTACTGCCCCTCCGACAGTGCAGCGCTCCCTCAGTACTGCCCCTCCGACAGTGCGGCGCTCCCTCAGTACTGCCCCACCAACAGTGCGGCGCTCCCTCAGTACTGCCCCTCCGACAGTGCAGCGTTCCCTCAGTACTGTCCCTCCGACAGTGCGGCGCTCCCTCAGTACTGCCCCTCCGACAGTGCGGCGCTCCCCCAGTACTGCCCCTCCGACAGTGCAGCACTCCCTCAGTACTGCCCCTCCGACAGTGCGACGCTCCCTCAGTACTGCCCCTCCGACAGTGTGGTGCTCCCTCAGCACTGCCCCGCTGACAGTGCAGCACTCCCTCAGTACTGCCCCTCCGACAGTGCAGCGCTCCCTCAGTACTGCCCCTCCGACAGTGCGGCGCTCCCTCAGTACTGCCCCACCGACAGTGCGGCGCTCCCTCAGTACTGCCCCTCCGACAGTGCAGCGTTCCCTCAGTACTGTCCCTCCGACAGTGCGGCGCTCCCTCAGTACTGCCCCTCCGACAGTGCGGCGCTCCCCCAGTACTGCCCCTCCGACAGTGCAGCACTCCCTCAGTACTGCCCCTCCGACAGTGCGACGCTCCCAGTACTGCCCCTCCGACAGTGTGGTGCTCCCTCAGCACTGCCCCGCTGACAGTGCAGCACTCCCTCAATACTGCCCTTCCGACAGTGCGACGCTCCCTCAGTACTGCCGCTCCGACAGTGCAGCACTCCCTCAATACTGCCCCTCCGACAGTGCGGCACTCCCTCGGTACTGCCCCTCCAACAGTGCAGCACTCCCTCAGTACTGCCCCTCCAACAGTGTAGCACTCCCTCAATACTGCCCCTCCGACAGTGCAGCACTCCCTCAATACTGCCCCTCCGACAGTGCGGCGCTCCCTCAGCACTGCCCCTCCAACAGTGCAGCACTCCCTCAGTACAGCACTGAAATATCAAATACAAGCGGATTTGAAAGGAACACAGCCCACACTTCGACTCTGTTATTCTGTGCAGTTAAAGAGTTTTCTTAATCCTCCACAGGGGCCGAAAGGCGAACGGGGTGAGAAAGGTGAATCTGGACCATCTGGTGCTGCTGGGCCTCCAGGACCTAAAGGTCCTCCCGGTGACGATGGTCCTAAGGGCAGCCCTGTAAGTATACGAGAATCTCCACCAGCACCTCACACTCATCATCCTCTCCTGCTTCCTGTCCCTTTGCAGTTCACTTGTGTAATCGTCGATCAATCACTTCCTCAACTTCAATCTATAGACTTTCAGGCTCCAAACCTGCTCCCTCATAGAATCTCACAGCACAGGAGGAGGCCATTCGGCCCATCGGGCCCATGCCGGCTCTTTGAAGGAGCTCTCCAATTAGTCCCACTCCCCCGCTCTTTCCCCAGAGCCTGTAAATTAGTCTTCTTCAAATACATGTCCAGTTGCCTTTTGAAAGTTCCTCTGGAATCGGATTCCACCAGCCTTTCAGGCAGCGCGTTCCAGATCACAACAACCCTCGGCCTGAAGACATTTCTCATCATTTCTCCTCTGGTTCTTTTGCCAATTATTTTTAATCTATGACCTCTGGTTTTCGACCCACTGCCAGTGGAAACAGATTCTCCCTACTTGCTCTATCAAAGCCCCTCATAATTTTGAACATTTCTATTAAATCTCCCCTTAACCTTCACTGCTCATAAAGAACAACCCCAGCTTCTCCAGTCTCTCCACATCAGTGAAGTCCCTCAGCCCTGGAACCATTCCAGTAAATCTCCTCCGCACCCTCTCCAAGGCCTCGACATCCTCCCTGCTGTGCGGTGCCCAGAATTGGACACAATCCTCCAGCTGGGGCTGAACCAGTGATGTGTGAAGGTTTAGCGTAACTTCCTTGTTTTTTCAATGCCCCTATTTACAAAGCCAAGTATCCCAGACACTTTCTTATCCGCCTTCTCAACTTGCCCGGCCACCTTCCAGGATTTGTGAATCTGCCCCCCGGGTCCCTCTGCTCTTGCACCCCCTCAAAATAGGACCATTGAGATTCTGCTGCCTCTCCAGGCTGTTCCTCCCAAAGTCCTTCCTTCCGCATTAAATTGCATCCGCCACGTGTCTGCCCATCTCACCAGCCTGTCTCTGTTCTGAAGTCTGTTACTATCCTGCTCACTATTTACTACGTTGCCAAGTTTTGTATCATCTGCAAACTTCAAAATTGTTCTCCCTTTATCCAAGTCCAGGTCATTTAAATATAACAAGAAAAGCAATGGTCCTAATCTCGACCCCTGGGGGACCCCACTGCATACTCCTCTCCAGTCAGAAAAACTCCCATTCACCGCAACGCTCTGCCTCCTATCCCTCAGCCAATTACGTACCCAAGTTACCACCGTCCCTTTAATCCCCCGTGCTTCTATTTCCTGAATAAGTCCGTTATGTGGCACTTTGTCAAATGCCTTTGGAAAGTCCAAATATACAACATCTACTGCACTACCCTCATCAGCCCTCTCTGTTACTTCATCAAAGTCTCCTAATCACCAGTTCTTTACCTCTCTCAAAAAGCACATTTTGTTTAATGAGCCTCTGCTGTTTCTCCCGGGTGTTGCTCACAGCAGCAGTGTCTGGAGATGAATTTACTCCTGCAGGGTTGGCCACCCGAATCTCAGCACTTCACCCAGGCTTCCCTTTAAAAAATATCATCGGAGCATTTTTATTTTAATCTAGTAGGAAGGGCCGAATTTTCTCTGCTTTGCTTCGAGAGACTTAGCAGAGGATGTCTCTGCATCCTCACTGTGTGTAAATCAAGACTCATCACCCCATCTCCTACTCTAACTCATTCCTTCACATGACCTCAAGATTGTCTAACTCCTGTCTCCCTCCTACAATCTTCAGGATTTTAACCAAACGTGGAGTCAGACAGACACTCGTCCCTGATGTAGACTCTCTTCATCACTCGGAACTCCTGAGGCAGACCAGGCACTGACATTTTGCTCTTTTTTTCCTCAGGGACCGGTTGGTTTCCCCGGTGACCCTGGCCCTCCTGGTGAATCCGGATCGCCGGTAAGGTTAAGATATGTTTAGTTAAGAGAGAATTGCTGCTTAGTAGAATAATTGATTAAAGCTCTCCTATAAACGCCCTCAGAGTATGAATCCAATCCCCTGGGGTTAAAGATGCTCCATTCATTCTGGGTTGTGGTTTGTAGCCTATGTTATTCTGTTGTGACTGACTGATGCTCAGAATGTCAGTATCAACATTTTTTTTAAAGTTTGTTCTAACACATGGAGATATGATTGGAATTCTGCATGTGAGTTACATTATCGAATTTGAGAACATAAAACATTGACTATTTTCAAAAGATAAGAAATAGCCACTCGTAACATGGCTTCTTATTTCTCAACAGGGTCAAGATGGACCTTCAGGAGACAAGGGAGAAGATGGTGAACCTGGACAGACTGTGAGTTAAAACCTAATCGACAATAAGCACATGTTAATGGAGATGGTACTCGGTAAAATAATGGGACTTAAGGCGGATAAATCCCCCGGACCTGATGGCCTACATCCTAGGGTCTTGAGAGAAGTGGCGGTAGGGATTGTGGATGCATTGGTGATTATTTTCCCAAACTCCCTGGACTCAGGAAAGGTCCCGGCAGATTGGAAAACTGCTAATGTAACACCCTTATTTAAGAAGGGAAGTAGACAAAAAGCTGGAAACTATAGACCAGTTAGCCTAACATCTGTGGTTGGCAAAATGTTGGAGTCCATTATTAAGGAACCAGTAACAGAGCATTTGGATAAACATAATTTAATAGGACAGAGTCAGCATGGTTTTATGAAGGGGAAGTCATGTTTGACAAATTTGCTCGAATTCTTTGAGGACATAACGGGAACCAGTGGATGTAGTGTATTTGGACTTCCAAAAGGCATTTGACAAGGTGCCACACAAAAGATTACTGATCAAGATAAAAAATCACGGGATTGGGGGTAATATACTGGCATGGGTGGAAGATTGGCTATCTAACAGAAAACAAAGAATTGGGATAAATGGTTCGTTCTCGGGCTGGCAATCAGTAACCAGTGGTGTTCCGCAGGGGTCAGTGCTGGGACCCCAACTCTTTACAATCTATATTAACGATTTGGAGGAAGGGACCAAGTGCAACATATCCAAGTTTGCCGACGATACAAAGATGGGAGGGAAAGCAGTGAGTGAGGAGGACATAAAAAACCTGCAAAAGGACATAGACAGGCTAAGTGAGTGGGCAGAGATTTGGCAGATGGAATATAATATTGGAAAGTGTGAGGTTGTGCACTTTGGCAGAAAAAATCAAAGAGCAAGTTATTATCTAAATGGAGAGAAACTGCAAAGTGCTACAGTACAAAGGGGTCTGGGGGTCCTGGTGCATGAAACACAAAAAGTTAGTATGCAGGTGCAGCAGGTGATCAGGAAGGCCAATGGAATCTTGGCTTTTATTGCAAGGGGGATGGAGTATAAAAACAGGGAAGTCTTGCTGCAGTTATACAGGGTATTGGTGAGGCCACACCTGGAATACTGCGTGCAGTTTTGGTTTCCATATTTAAGAAAAGATATACTTGCTCTCGAGGCGGTTCAGAGAAGGTTCACTCGGTTGATTTCGGAGATGAGGGGGTTGACGTATGAGGAAGGGTTGAGTAGGTTGGGCCTCTACTCATTGGAGTTCAGAAGAATGAGAGGCGATCTTATCGAAACATATAAGATTGTGAGGGGGCTTGATCGGGTGGATACGGTGAGGATGTTTCCACTGATGGGTGAGACTAGAACTAGGGGGCATAATCTTAGAATAAGGGGCTGCCCTTTCAAAACGGAGATGAGGAGAAACTTCTTCACTCAGAGGGTAGTAAATCTATGGAATTTGCTACCCCAGAGAGCTGTGGAAGCTGCAACATTAAATAAATTTAAAACGGAGATAGACAGTTTCCTAGCAGATAAGGGAATTAGGGGTTACGGGGAGAGGGCAGGGAAGTGGACGTGAGTCTAGATTCGGATCAGCCCTGATCCTATTGAATGGCGGAGCAGGCCTACTCCTGCTCCTACTTCTTATGTTCTTATGAGAGTTAGGTTTGTCGGAGGATTGGATAACCAGTAGGTCAACTACTGATCCCATGGTCAAGAGGTGAAGGGACAACCCAGTGGGATGCGGTGCTGTTCAGATCAGATCAGGGCACTAGTTGGGGGAGCTGTAACTTGCCTCAGTGCTCCTGGGTTAGAGATAGGAAAACCAGGCCAGGCCTCCTGAATTCTATTCAGACCAAAGGTGGGCAGTCGTGAGTTTGCACAAACCACGACAAGCCCTGATGGGGCAGAGGGGCTGAAGAGCCCAGCGCTGAGGGGCGGAGAACTTGTCCTGGTACAGAGGCCTGGCAAAAACATTAGGAAAGAAGAACCCAGATGAGCAAATCGATTTCCAGGAATGGAGTAGAGAGGAAAATCTGCCCCCGGTGTTTTAGACAAAATGTGACACTGGAGCTTGAGATGTGATGGACACAATGCGATGCAAGGCTGCTAGTGATGGATGTTGGGGAATTTAACATCCAGTGATGCATGGTGCCTTGTATAACCTAATAGAAAGCGCAGGCACAGAATTGGTTCATCTTCCTGTGAGCATTTGTGTAACACGCCAGTGTACGACACCCTGGATAAGATTCTAATGTCACCTTTCTTTTCCCAGGGTTCTCCTGGTCCAACTGGTGAGGCAGGGCCACCTGGTCCTCCAGGAAAGAGGGTGAGTGTGAAATGTCGAACACTATTCCTGTAGCAAACACACACACATCGAACACTATTCCCGTTAATCTCCATTCAAACCCTCAGTGACAGCTCACTACAGAGAGCTGCAAACACAGCAGCAATCATGAGTTTTTGCAATAGCATACGTAATTTCCCCTTCAATTAAAGACCGTGTCTTTTAAGATGTTTTTCTTTGGTGTTTTCTAGGGTCCTCATGGTCCTACAGGTCCTGAGGGAAGACAAGGAGAGAAAGGGGCAAAGGTAAGGAAGAGGGATAGCCACAAGTAGGCCATTTGGAGATCGGGCATGCTGCACCATTTCTGTTAACCCTGGGAGCTCTATCTTATTAACCCTGGTTCCTGCCATATTTCCACATCGCTTAACACCATCACTTACCAAGTAACTATCTGGCCGCGATTTTCCCAGCCCCAAGAAGGCAGGTTTGGAGGCGGGAGAGTTGGAAAAATCGCAAAAGGTGAGCGCGGATTCGGAACCCGCCTCCAACGGGAAAATCGCCTCCTCTGTCTCCCATTTAAACTTGGCCTCCTGGGACTGCATTCCCAGATTCTCACAACGCTTTGTGTGAAGACGTTTGAGCTGTACGGTTCTGGATTCCCCTACCAGAGGAAATAATCCATCCCTTCGTACCTTGTCAATTCCCGTCACTATTTTAAACACCTCGACCAAATCGTGGTTCAACCTGCCTATCTCCAGGGAATGGTCCCAAGTTTACTTACACTCTCGTCATAACTCAGTCCCTTCGTCCCAGGTCCCATCCTGGTGAATCGCTGTCGGACGGTCTCAAAGGTGGTACAGTATCTCCTCCCAAAACTGAATGCAGTGTTCCAAATGAACTCTGACCAAAAGGACAAGAAGAGACACTCTAATCAAACACTGATGCTGCGATGATAGTGACTGACCTTCGATTCGAGATTCAAAATCCTTGATTTTGATTTGCATAATTACTTGAAACTTTCTGACTCGCCCAGCATCATCCTGTCAAAGGACATAAGTGAAAGAACTTGCATCTCGACAGTACCTTTCATGTCCTCAGGATGTCCCAAGCGCTTTACAGTCAATTAATTACTTTTGAAGTGCAGTCACTGTTATAATGCAAAGAAACATGACAATGAGATAAACAACCAGATAATCTGTTTTTGGTGATGTTGGTTGAGGGATGAATGTTACTTAGGACACCGGGGAGAACTCCCCAGCTCTCCTTCCGTTAGTGCAATTAGATCTTTCACCTCCACAGGGCCTCAATTTAATGTCTCATCCGACAGTGCGGCATTCCCTCAGTACTGCCCCTCCAACAGTGCGGCGCTCCCTCAGTACTGCCCCCTCAACAGTGCGGCGTTCCCTCAGTACTGCCCCCTCGACAGTGTGGCGCTCCCTCAGTACCGCCCCTCTGATAGTGCGGCGCTCCTCAATACCGCCCCTCTGACAGTGCGGCACTCCCTCAGTACTGCCCCCTCGACAGTGCAGCACTCCCTCAGTACTGACCCTCCAACAGTGTTGCGCTCCCTCAGTACTGCCCCTCTGACAGTGCAGTGCTCCCTCAGTACTGCCCCCTCGACAGTGCAGCGCTCCCTCAGTACTGCCCCTCCGACAGTGCAGCGCTCCCTCAGTACTGCCCCTCCAACAGTGCAGCACTCCCTCAGTACTGCCCTTCTGACAGTGCGGCGCTCCCTCAGTACTGCCCCTCCGACAGTGCGGCGCTCCCTCAGTACTGCCCCTCCGACAGTGTGGCGCTCCCTCAGTACCGCCCCTCTGACAGTGCGGCGCTCCCTCAGTACTGCCCTCCGACAGTGTGGCGCTCCCTCAGTACCGCCCCTCCGACAGTGCGGCGCTCCCTCAGTACTGCCCCTCCGACAGTGTGGCGCTCCCTCAGTACTGCCCCCTCGACAGTGTTGCGCTCCCTCAGTATTGCCTCTCTGACAGTGTTGCGCTCCCTCAGTACTGCCTCTCTGACAGTGTTGCGCTCCCTCAGTACTGCACTGGCAGTGTCAGTCTGGACTTTGTGCTCAGGAGTGGGACTTGAACCCACGACCTTCTGACTGAGAGGCGAGAGTGCTGCCCACTGAGCCACGGCTGATGTTTGTCGAGAAGCCTTCTTGCCCTCATCAAGCTGAAGGGGATCGATAATGAGGTCATGGATCCACATCCTCCTGATTGGGCATCAAAATCCTTTGAACGATGTAAACATAACAAGGAAAAGATGTGGATTGAGGCAGATTAAGGAGCGTAAGAAATTACGGGAGGTTTGGTCACAAGTGCCTGTTGCACAGATTTACTCCTGAGCCCAGTAACCTTCTGATTGGACCCCATTAGCCTGAAGCATTGTCCATTATTTCTACGACCTGTGTCATGGGTCTTTTATTCAGTGTTTGCCACCCATCAGATGACAGGATGCAAGTCGTAGTTAAGGAACATCAGAACAGGAGGAGGCCATTCAGCCCCTCGAGCCTGTTCCGCCATTCAATTAGATCAGGGCTGATCTGTATCTTAACTCCATTTACCCGCCTTGGTTCTGTAACCCTTAATACCCTCGCCCAACAAAAATCGATCAATCCCAGTTTTGATCCCAAACTTAAGCCCAGTTAGATGAGTTGGTGATGGAGGTGCAGTTATTTACAGTGATTGTAAATGCACATTCAAGATTTTCTTTTGACCACGGCTATGGGGAAAGAACAGGGGAGTGGGACTAATGGGAGGGCTCTTTCAAAGAGCCGGCACAGGCACGATGGGCCGAATGGCCTCCTCCTGTGCCGTATCATCATATGATTCCATGAAATGAACTGTAGGATTTGCAGGGGATCTTTGAGAGATGCTTCTCATTCCATGACTTTCCTTCACCGACTGGTTAGGAGGGACTTCAGTGATGTGGAGAGACTGGCGAAGCTGGGGTTGTTCTCCTTCGAGCAGAGAAGGCTAAGGGGAGATTGAATAGAGATGTTCAAGATTATGAAGGGTTTTGATCGAGTAAATAAGGAGAAACTGTTTCCAGTGGCAGGAGGGTCGGGAACCAGAGGACACAGATTGAAGATAATTGGCAAAAGAACCAGAGGGGAGATGAGGAGAATGTTTTTCCGCAGTGAGTTGTTGTGATCTGGAATGCGCTGCCTGAAAGGGCGGTGGAAGCAGATTCAATAGTAACTTTCAAAAGGGAATTGGATAAATACTTGAAAAGGAGAAATTTGCAGGGCTGTGGGGAAAGAGCAGGGGGAGTGGGACTAATTGGAAAGCTCTTTCACAGAGCCGGTACAGGCACGATGGGCCGAATGGCCTCCTCCTGTGCTGTGAGATTCTGTGACCATTGACCGATTGATGCTTCATGCTGTCTTTCATTCTCCTCAGGGTGACACTGGTGCTGAAGGTCCTACTGGCAAGACAGGTCCAGTGGGCCCGCAAGGATCGCCAGGAAAACCCGGCTCTGAGGGGCTGCGAGGAATTCCCGGCCCGGTCGTAAGTAAAGGACTCTGACTCCAAACTAACACCATTGGTTTTCAGGATCACTTTATTTCAGTAACTTATTCTTTTCTCTGACAACCTGAAACCTTTTTGTTTGTTTAACGCCCTCTTCTCTTTGATTAACGCAGGGTGAGCAAGGTTTCCCAGGATCCCCCGGCCCGACAGGCCCACCCGGCCCCATGGTTCGTAGTCAACACAGTCACATTTAAACCTGTTTCTCCAACAAGAACTCAGCCTGATTCTTACACTGATGTTTCTTTCTGTTTTTAAGGGTCCTCCCGGATTGCCAGGCCTCAAGGGTGACCCTGGTACAAAGGGCGAGAAGGTACATTTCTCAGCTGGGACCAAAGGCTAATTCTTCCACTGATAATCTAATATGAGCTGGTGTCACTGGTGCACGCGAGTCTGTCTCCGACCTTCCCCAGGCACAGCTCACAGGGTCTTTCCCAAATACTGTCCATTCTAGGAGTCCATTCAACCCCTTCATGCCCACTTCAAAATGCCCGACCGCCATGGCTACAGGCAATACAACCAATTTGTACCCCCTACTCTCTCCAACCTCAGTGTCTCCTGTGCTAAAGGCCCCGCTCCTGACCTCAGTGTCTCCTGTGTTAAAGGCCCCGCTCCTGACCTCAGTGTCTCCTGTGTTAAAGGCCCCGCTCCTGACCTCAGTGTCTCCTGTGTTAAAGGCCCCGCTCCTCACCTCCTGTACTGTAACCCTAGTGTTTCACCTCAGTGTGTCAAATAAGGAAGCTGAGCATTGGAAAGAATTCAAAAGGCAACCAGATGGCCCAGCATCTTATAGAAAAAGAGGCTCAGGAACTAAATCTGTTCTCGTTAGAAAATCAAACTCCCAGGAAGAGGGAAGCACGATTGCTGTGTGTAAAATAAGAAGAATATGCGTATCGAAATCCCACTCGGAAAACTCACACCTTCTCCTCCAGCTCCATCACAAAGTGAAAGTCTCCCATAATTTGGGGAAAAAATAAAGTCATGGAAACTGCTGACCTCAATCCTACCAGCCTGGTTCGGTCATGTTCAGATTTGTACGTCAGTTCCGCAGTGTTCCCAACAAAGAGTTAAATAACCTTTAAAATAGTATCATTGTTTCACTGAACTCTTCTTCGACCTAATCCCCAAATAATTCGTCCAAACACTCTTCCGCCCAGCATCTTCATTTTATTGAAATTGAGATTGACGGGACTGTATCCTACTGCACTTCATTCTTTCAGAGAACTTCACGTCTGTGGAACGCCTTACCGCCCCCTTAAACCCCAATCTTGGTGTCACCTAAACATTAACATCTGATTTATGAGTCTTCGCTTCTCGTCTTCTCAGTGTTCATGTCCTGCACTATGGGCCTCCACTTAGCTTTCTCCCGTGTACTGTTCTCAACAACAACAATTTGTATTTCTATAGCGCCTTTAATGTAGTAAAACGACCCAAGGTGCTTCACAGGAGCAATTATCAAAACAGAATTTGACCCCGAGCCACACAAGGCGATATTAGGACAGGCGACTAAAAGCTTGGTCAAAGAGATGCTATTGGTGGAGCGATGGAAATCGGGGATGCTCAAGAGGCCAGAATTGGAGGAGCGCAGAGATCTCGGGGGTTTGTGGGGCTGGAGGAGATAGAGATAGGGAGGGGCGCGGCCATGGAGGGATTCGAAAATGAGGATGAGAATTTTAAAATTGAAACCGTTGCCGGACTGGGAGACAATGTAAGTCAGCGAACAGGGGTGACGGGCGAATTCTCAAAGATTAATTGATGCTCTTGAGGTTCTTGTAACTGTGAATGTAGCCATCTTGGAGCTGGGACATCTGTCTATTGGTGTAACTGTGTGGTGACTGCATGTCTTGTGTTACAGGGTCATCCGGGTTTGATTGGTTTGATTGGGCCTCCAGGAGAACAGGGTGAGAAAGGTGACCGAGGTCTGCCAGGTCCTCAGGGAACCGAAGGTCCAAAAGGAGATTCGGTAAGCATTGAATGGCCAAGTGTTCCTTGTCCATCACATAAATTATTGGCACCAGTCCCTCTCAGGAGAAGCCCGCTACCAAAGTACCTGATTGAATGGATTAATCCAAAAACATCTCGTTTCACTGTAGAAGCAGTTGTGCTTTGTGTGATTTATTTTTTATTCATTTTTGAGATGTGGGAATCGTTGGCAAGGCCAGCATTTATTGCCCATCCCGAGTTGCCTTGAGAAAGTGGTGGTGAGCCGCCTTCTTGACCGCTAGTGGTTTGATAAAACTGAGTGACCTCTTCAGGGGCAATTAAGAGTCAACCAGGTTGGTGTGGGACTGGAGTCACCTATAGGCCCAGACCGGGTAAGGACGGCAGGTTTCCTTCCCAAAAGGACATTAGTGAACCCGTTGGGTTTTAACGTCGATCCGACAGCTTCATGGTCACTTTTACTGATCCCAGCTTTTTATTTCCCGATTTTTTAAAACAGAATTAAAAATCTCAAACTGCTGACAGTGGTGAACTCACAGTCTCTGGATTATTAGTTCAGTAACAGAACCACTGCACTACTGTAGCCTGGGCAATTCTATTATGTAGTATTTGACAATCCATGTTTGTGAATCTCTTCCAGGGTGTCCATGGTCAGTCCGGTCCCATTGGTCCTCCCGGCCCTCCTGGATTAACTGTAAGTATTGAATGGTCCAACGTGATAGAAACTAGTAAATTAATCCCCGAGTGTTGATAAAACTATTTTCAGACCTTATCGCATCTTTGCAAATCAGTTGGGTGATTTTTCCAATGTCAAGCTTTAAGGCAGGTTTGGGAATGTCCGGAGCTTTGTTTCATGGGTAGAAACGCAACTAAGTTGTATTGGGAAAGGCATCATTTGGAAAGTTAGCATTGAAGAACTACCACAGCAGCTCTAGGGTGCCCCTTTGGGAGAAATCGCCTTTCACGTCTTAGTTCCCACGATGAGCATGCCAGACCCAACTTGCACCAATCTCTTGTATCTTCCATGTGCAATGCATGGGAGCCCCAATCCAAATAGTTTCAGATTCTTAGCATCATCATCTATTACACCATCAAGGTTCCCATTAGAATCTGGACGCTGTATGTTATCCATTGCCCGCCCTCACAGGGTGCAAACCCAGGGACCAGCAGTTACCCCACTGGCTTTTTACTGGATTTCATGCAGACCATCTCTGCCCTGCCAAGTTCTCTTCAAAATGCTGAATATTACCTCATAGGTCAGAGATTAACACAACTAATATCTTTGTTTAGAAGTACATAGTAATGTGAAACACCTGAAATTGACAAATGCTACATACATATAAATGCAGTGAGCAAGTCCGCAATGGGTCAGTTGCCCTTTGTAGGAAAAGTTGTTGATTGAGTTCAAGAGTTTCAAATTAAAGGAACGAACTGCTTATTCCTGCACACCAAGCTCAAGCCTCTCGCTGTCCCCGTTACTTAGTGTGTCCCTCAAGCAGGGAGTGAGACTGAGACACACTTATGCTTCGTATATATCTCTCCCAATTACACTGAGGGAAGGGCAAATGTCCAGCTGTTCTGTGGTAGATATGAACACCTCACACATCTGTTCTGTTGACCTTACAAACCTTCATAAATGGAAATCACCCAGAATTTTTCTGATTCAAGGATCAGTACAACCAATTAAATCAAGGAAACATTCTCAATTGTTCTTTAGATCAAAGATACAATCTGATTGTTTTTATCAATGAAACAACTGCCTCGGCCTTTGCTACATTGGAGAATTGTCCAGTAGAAGCGATGGGTTCAATATGATATGGGCTAAATGTCATTTTCCTTTCTTACAGTTGCAGTTTGATGAATCTAGCTGCTAATCATCTTACATTGTGTTAAAAGCCATTAGCCAGTGAATAGACTGACTCTTGCTTTCTTCCGACAGGGTCCGCCGGGTCCTAAAGGGTCGAAAGGCTCCAGTGTAAGTATATCTCCAGACAATGCTTGTAGATGGTGCTGGGGTGGTTCGGGGACTCTCTGTTGCAAATACACAGGAAGCTTGTTCCTAATCAGCTTCCCTTCCATTAAACAAAAAACATTTACAAGACCCCTAAGAGTCCTGTGGATGAGGCTCCTCACTCTGTGTGGTAAACTTTAAGATAAGGAAGGGCAGGCAATGGGAAAGATTGAATGAAGGACTTGAAATAAGGCCTGAACGCCTTATGTCAAGGAGCTAAAGGGTGATGTTATTGTACAAACTTGGACCAAATTCGGCTCTCTGTTATTTTAGAATAAATGGATAACGTCTTCTTTAAATAGCACGGAGTGGAGTTTCATCTGAGCATTAAGTATTTGCACAATAACATCAACAACTGTAATCGCTTCCATCAAACCTGTTCTCAATAGGAAAGCAAATACCAGGGCAGAGAAGTGAGCTTGAGTTTCTCAGATCATGAGCGGGATTGGTGTGTTGGATGTGATGGGGTTCTTGGGCACAACCAGTCAACATGGATTGTAAACTACGGAAAATCCAAGCTCGGCATAACTTGTGGAGACGTAAGTTCACGTTGGAGGGCCGATGTTACGAATGTTTGCTCCTGAGGCAGCCTTGCCCCCAAGGAGTGTGTGTCGGGTAATCGCGGGGATTCCCTGACATGTAAAGCTCCTCACCAAGCCTGCTTGTTCATAACATCGGCCCTGTGCAGTCAAGAACAAAGGCTGCTTCCAAACAAAGCTGAAGTATTCCGGGAGGAAATGGAGGGATTTCTCGTTCTGCAGAAAGCAGAAGTTTATAGGCTCAATACGAAGGAAGGAGGAATAGAAAAAGAAAGGATGAGCTCTCAGTTATACATCGCCTCAGTGTCCAAAACGACTCCACAGCCAATGAACTAACTTTGAAGTGTAGTGTAGGCAAATGCAGCAGCCAATTTGTGCACAGCAAGATCCCACATACAGTAATCAGATAACTGCTTGGTGGTGGTGTTTAAGGGATAAATGTTGGCCAGGAAACCGGGAGAGGCCCCCCAGCTCATTTTCAAATAGTGCCACGGGATCTCTTACATCAACCTGAACAGGCAGGCAGGACCTTAGTTTAACGGGGGGCAACGCAGATTCACCAGAATGATACCGGGTCTAAAAGGGTTAAATTCCGAGGACAGGTTGCACAGACTGGGCTTGTATTCCCTCGAGTTTAGAAGATTAAGGGGTGATCTGATTGTGGTGTTGAAGATGATTAAAGGAGTTGATCGGGTCGAGAGAGAGAAACTATTTCCTCTGGTGGGGGGAGTCCAGAACAAGGGGGCAGAACCTTAAAATTAGAGCCAGGCCGTTCAGGGGTGATGTCAGGAAGCACTTCTTCACACAAAGGGTGCTGGGAATCTGGAACTCGCTCCCACAAAAAGACTGTGAATGCTGGGAGACAATTGGAGCTTCAAGACTGAGATCGATAGGTTTTTGTTTGGTAAGGGAATCGAGGGATATGGAGCAAAGGCGGGAAGATGGAGTAAAGATACAGATCACCCATGATCTAAGTGAATGGCGGAGCAGGCTCAAGGGGCTGAATGGCCTCCTCCTGTTCCTGTGTAACAGGCTTGAGGGGCTGAATGGCTCCTCCTGTTCCTATGTAGCAGGCTCGAGGGGCTGAATGGCCTCCTCCTGTTCCTATAATAATCAAGAATGTCTAATTGAGCTGAGGCTTTGACCACGTATCTCACCCAGGGTAATGTTGCTGTTCTGAACTTGTGGATGTCCTCCAAAACAATGTCCTGGCCCTGTTGAAACAGCAATTAGCCTGATGCAGTCACCAGCACCAATACATATACTTGGAGCAAGACAAACTGCAACACACTAGTGATGTGACCCTGGACTGGATGGTGCTCCAGCTTCTCAATGTTTATGATAACTGGTCCTTATTTCTTTCTCCCACAGGGTCTAACGGGTCCTAAAGGTGAAACAGGAGTACAAGGGCCACCTGGTCCCCCTGTAAGTAGGCAATGTTTTCATTGAAAAATGCATGAATGCTCAGTTACTTGTTATTAGAATTCATTCGAACTCGAGCTTGGTCCAAAAGCAATCCCATGTCGCACTGGAAAGGTCAGGGAGCAGCACTGTGCATTCCCAGCTAAAGGCTGCAATGTTGGTTCCTTGTGTTGTTAAAAGCTGTAACTAGAAGGATAATCACAGTGTGAGACACAGCGCCCCTCTGTAGAGGGTGAGTTACAGCGCCCCCCTCTGTACAGTGTGAGTCACAGCGCCCCCCTCTGTACAGTGTGAGTCACAGCGCCCCCCTCTGTACAGTGTGAGTCACAGCGCCCCCCTCTGTACAGTATGAGTCACAGTGCCCCCTCTGTAGAGTATGAGTTACAGCGCCCCCTCTGTACAGTGTGAGTCACAGTGCCCCCTCTGTACAGTGTGAGTTACAGTGCCCCCTCTGTACAGTGTGAGATACAGCGCCCCCCTCTGTACAGTGAGTCACAGCACCCCCTCTGTACAGTGTGAGTCACAGTGCCCCCCTCTGTACAGTGTGAGTCACAGCGCCCCCTCTGTGCAGTGTGAGTCACAGCGCCCCCTCTGGACAATGTGAGTTACAGTGCTCCCTCTGTAGCGTGTGAGACACAACACCCCCTCTGTACAGTGTGAGTCACAGTGCCCCCTCTGTACAGTGTGAGTCACAGCGCCCCCTCTGTACAGTGTGAGTTACAGCACCCCCTCTGTACAGTGTGAGTCACAGCACCCCCTCTGTACAGTGTGAGTCACAGCGCCCCCTCTGTACAGTGTGAGTTACAGCGCCCCCTCTGTACAGTGTGCGATACTGCGCCCCTCTACACAGTGTGAGTTACAGCGCCCCCTCTGTACAGTGTGAGTTACAGCGCCCCCTCTGTGCAGTGTGAGTCACAGCGCCCCCTCTGGACAATGTGAGTTACAGTGCTCCCTCTGTAGCGTGTGAGACACAACACCCCCTCTGTACAGTGTGAGACAGCGCTCCCCTCTGTACCGTGTGAGACACAGCACCCCCTCTGTACAGTGAGTTACAGCGCCTCCTCTGTACAGTGTGCGACACTGCGCCCGTCTACACAGTGTGAGTTACAGCGCCCCCTCTGTACAGTGTGAGAGACAACACCCCCTTTGTACAGGCTGAGACACAGCGCCCCCTACTGTACCATGTGAGACACAGCACCCCCTCTGTAGAGTGTGAGTTACAGTGCCCCCTCTGTAACATGTGAGACACAGCGCCCCCTCTGTACAGTGAGTCAAAGCACCCCCTCTGTACAGTGTGAGTTACAGCGCCCCCTCTGTACAGTGTGAGTCACATTGCCCCCTCTGTACAGTGTGAGTCACAGCGCCCCCTCTGTAGTGTGTGAGTTAAAGTGCGGCCTCTGTACCGTGTGAGATACAGCGCCCCCTCTGTACAGTGTGAGTCACAGTGGCCCCTCTGTACAGTGTGAGACACAGCACCCCCTCTGTACAGTGTGAGTCACAGCGCCCCTCTATACAGTGTGAGTTACAGCGCCCCCTCTGTACAGTGTGAGTCACAGCGCCCCCTCTGGACAGTGTGATTTACAGTGCTCCCTCTGTAGAGTGTGAGACACAACACCCCCTCTGTACAGTGTGAGACAGCGCCCCCCTCTGTACCGTGTGAGACACAGCACCCCCTCTGTAGAGTGTGAGTTACAGCGCCCCCTCTATACAGTGTGAGACACAGCGCCCCCTCTGTACAATGTGAGTTACAGCACCCCCTCTGTACAGTGTGAGACACAGCACCCCCTGTGTACAGTGTGAGTGACAGCACCCCCGCTATACAGTGTGAGTCACAGCGCCCCCTCTGTACAGTGAGTTACAGTGCCCCCTCTGTACAGTGTGCGACACTGCGCCCCTCTACACAGTGTGAGTTACAGCGCCCCCTCTGTATAGTGTGAGTCACAGCGCCCCCTCTGTACAGTGTGAGTTACAGTGCCCCCTCTGTAGAGTGTGACACACAACACCCCCTCTGTACAGTGTGAGACACAGCGCCCCCCACTGTACCGTGTGAGACACAGCACCCCCTCTGTACAGTGAGTTACAGCGCCCCGCTATACAGTGTGAGTTACAGCGCCCCCTCTGTACAGTGTGAGTCACAGTGCCCCCTCTGTAGAGTGTGAGTTATAGCGCCCCCCTGTACAGTGTGAGACACAGCGCCCCCTCTGTACAGTGTGAGTTACAGCACCCCCTCTGTACAGTGTGAGTTACAGCACCCCCTCTGTACAGTGAGTTACAGCGCCCCCGCTATACAGTGTGAGTTACAGCGCCCCCTCTGTACAGTGTGCGACACTGCACCCCTCTATACAGTGTGAGTTACAGCGCCCCCTCTGTACAGTGTGATTCACAGCGCCTCCTCTGTACAGTGTGAGTTACAGCGCCCCCTCTGTACAGTGTGAGTCACAGCGCCCCCCTGTACAGTGTGAGTTACAGCGCCCCCTCTGTACAGTGTGAGTCACAGTGCCCCCTCTGTAGAGTGTGAGTTATAGCGCCCCCTCTGTATTGTGTGAGTCACAGTGCCCCCTCTGTACAGTGTGAGAAAAAGCACCCCCTCTGTTCAGTGTGAGACGCAGCGCCCCCCTCTGTACAGCGTGAGACACAGCGCCCCCTCTGTAGTGTGATCTACAGCGCCCCCTCTGTACAGTGTGCGACACTGCGCCCCTCTATACAGTGTGAGTTACAGCACCCGCTCTGTGTAGTGTGAGTCACAGCGCCCCCTCTGTACAGTGTGAGTTACAGCGCCCCCTCTGTACATTGTGAGTTACAGCGCTCCCTCTGTACAGTGTGAGACACAGCGCCCCCTCTGTACAGTGTGAGACACAGCGCCCCCCCTCTGTACAGTGAGTTACAGCGCCCCCTCTGTACAGTTTGCAACACTGCGCCCCTCTATACAGTGTGAGTTACAGCGCCCCCTCTGTACAGTGTGATTCACAGCACCCCCTCTGTACAGTGTGAGTTACAGCGCCCCTCTGTACAGTGTGAGTCACAGCGCCCCCTCTGTATAGTGTGAGTTATAGCGCCCCCTCTGTACAGTGTGATTCACAGCGCCCCGTCTGTACAGTGTGAGTTACAGCACCCCCTCTGTACAGTGTGAGTCACAGCGCCACCTCTGTAGAGTGTGAGTTATAGCACCCCCCTCTGTACAGTGTGAGTCACAGTGCCCCCTCTGTACAGTGTGAGACACAGCGCCCCCCCTCTGTACAGTGAGTTACAGCGCCCCCTCTGTACAGTTTGCAACACTGCGCCCCTCTATACAGTGTGAGTTACAGCGCCCCCTCTGTACAGTGTGATTCACAGCACCCCCTCTGTACAGTGTGAGTTACAGCGCCCCTCTGTACAGTGTGAGTCACAGCGCCCCCTCTGTATAGTGTGAGTTATAGCGCCCCCTCTGTACAGTGTGATTCACAGCGCCCCGTCTGTACAGTGTGAGTTACAGCACCCCCTCTGTACAGTGTGAGTCACAGCGCCACCTCTGTAGAGTGTGAGACATAGCACCCCCTCGCTTCAGTGTGAGACACAGCGCCCCCTCTGTACAGTGTGAGACACAGCACCCCCTCTGTACAGTGTGAGTTACAGCGCCCCCTCTGTAGAGTGTGCGACACTGCGCCCCTCTATACAGTGTGAGTTACAGCGCCCCCTCTGTACAGTGAGTCACAGCGCCCCCTCTGTACAGTGTGAGTTACAGCGCCCCCTCTGTACAGTGTGAGTTACAGCGCCCCCTCTACAGTGTGAGTCACAGCGCCCCCTCTGTAAAGTGTTAGTTACAGCGCCCCCTCGCTGCAGTGTGAGTCACAGCGCCCCCTCTGTACAGTGTGAGTTACAGCGCCCCCTCTACAGTGTGAGTCACAGCGCCCCCTCTGTACAGTGTTAGTTACAGCGCCCCCTCGCTGCAGTGTGAGTCACAGTGCCCCCTCTGTAGAGTGTGAGACCCAACACCCCCTCTGTACAGTGTGAGACAGCGCCCCCCTCTGTACAGTGTGAGACACAACACCCCCTCTGTACAGTATAGAAACATAGAAGATAGGAGCAGGAATAGGCCATTCGGCCCCTCGAGCCTGCTCCGCCATTCAACAAGATCATGGCTGATCATCCAAATTCAGTACCCTGTCCCTGCCTTCTCCCCATATCACTTGATCCATTTAGCCTTAAGAATATATCCAACTCTTTCTTGAATATATTTAATGAACTAGCCTCCACCGCCCTCTGTGGCAGAGAATTCCACAGGTTCACCACTCTCTGGGTGAAGAAATTCCTCTTCATTTCAGTCCTAAATGGCTTACCCCTTATCCTTAGACTATGACCCCTGGTTCTGGACTCCCCGGCCATCAGAAACATCCTTCCTGCATCTAGTCTGTCCAGGCCTGACAGAATTTTATAGGTTTCGATGAGATCCCCTCTCAATCTTCTAAACTCCAGTGAGTATAAGCCCAATCGACACAATCTCTCCTCATACGTCATTCCTGCCATCCCAGGTATCAGCCTGGTGAATCTTCGCTGCATTCCTTCCATGGCAAGAGCGTCCTTCCTCAGGTAAGGCGACCAAAACTGCACACAATACTCAAGGTGTGGTCTCACCAAGGCCCTGTACAACTGTAGCAAGACATCCTTGTTCCTGTACTCGAACCCTCTTGCTATGAAGGCCAACACACCATTTGCCTTCTTAACCGCCTGCTGCACCTGCATGCTTACCTTCAGCGACTGGTGCACAAGAACACCCAGGTCTCTTTACACTTCCCCTTCTCCCAATCTATTGCCATTCAAATAATAATCTGCCTTCCTGTTTTTGCCACCAAAGTGGATAACCTCACATTTATCCACATTATAGTGCATTTGCCATGTTTCTGCCCAATCACCCAACCTGTCCAAATCGTACTGGAGTTTCACGACATCCTCCGCACAGCATACCCTCCCACCCAGCTTTGTGTCGTCTGCAAATTTGGAGATATTATATCCAATTCCCTCGTCCAGATCATTAATATATATTGTGAACAGCTGGGGTCCTAGGACCGATCCTTGCGGTACCCCACTAGTCACTGCCTGCCACTCGGAAAACGACCCGTTTATTCCAATTCTTTGCTTTCTGTCCGCCAACCAGTTCTCTATCCAAGTCAATACCTTGCCCCCAATCCCAAGTGCCTTAACTTTACATGCTAATCTCTTATGCGGGACCTTATCGAAAGCCTTCTGAAAGTCCAAATACACCACATCCACTGGTTCTCCCTTATCTATTTTACCAGTTACATCATCAAAAAATTCCAGTAGATTAGTCAAGCATGATTTACCTTTTGTAAATCCATGTTGACTTTGTCCGATCCTGTCACTGTTTTCCAAGTGTGACTGTACAGAGGGGGCACTGTAACTCACACTGTACAGAGGGGGCGCTGTGACTCATACTGTACAGAGGGGGGCGCTGTAACTGTATGAGACACAACGCCCCCCACTGTACCGTGTGAGACACAGCACCCCCTCTGTAGAGTGTGAGTTACACTGCCCCCTCTGTACAGTGTGAGACACAGCGCCTCCTCTGTACAGTGTGAGTTACAGCACCCCTCTGTACAGTGTGAGACACAGCGCCCCTGTGTACAGTGTGAGTTACAGTGCCCCCTCTATATAGTGTGAGTTACAGTGCCCCCTCTGTACAGTGTGAGTCACAGCGCCCCCTCTGTACAGTGTGAGTTACAGCACCCCCTCTGTACAGTGTGAGACACAGCGCCCCTGTGTACAGTGTGAGTTACAGCGCCCCTCTGTACAGTGTGAGTCACAGTGCCCCCTCTGTACAGTGTGAGTTACAGCGCCCCTCTGCACAGTATG
Organism: Somniosus microcephalus; assembly: GCF_052327205.1. Taxonomy (NCBI): domain Eukaryota; kingdom Metazoa; phylum Chordata; class Chondrichthyes; order Squaliformes; family Somniosidae; genus Somniosus; species Somniosus microcephalus. Next base: position 1,684,811 of record NC_141009.1, on the reverse strand, counting down.
AGACGCAGCGCCCCCTCTGTACAGTGTGAGTCACAGTGCCCCCTCTGTAAAGTATGAGACACAGCACGCCCTCTGTACAGTGAGTTACAGCACCCCCTCTGTACAGTGTGAGTTACAGTGCCCCTCTGTACAGTTTGAGTCACAGCACCCCCTCTGTACAGTGTGAGACACAACACTCCCTCTGTACAGTGTGAGTTACTGCGCCCCCTCTGTACAGTGTGAGTGACAGCGCCCCCCTCTGTACAGTGTGAGTCACAGTGCCCCCTCTGTAAAGTGTGAGACACAGCGCCCCCTCTATACAGTATGAGTTACAACGCCCTCTTTGTACAGTGTGAGTCACAGCGCCCCCTCTGTACAGTGTGAGTTACAGCGCCCCCTCGCTACAGTGTGAGATGCAGCGCCCCCTCTGTACAGTGAGTCACAGCACCCCCTCTGTACAGTGTGAGTTACAGCGCCCCCTCTGTACAGTGTGAGTCACAGTGCCCCCTTTGTACAGTGTGAGTCACTGCGCCCCTCTGTAGAGTGAGTTACAGTGCCCCCTCTGTACAGTGTGAGTCACAGCGCCCCCTCTGTACAGTGTGAGTTACAGTGCCCCCTCTGTTCAGTGTAAGATACAGCACCCCCTCTGTACACTGAGTCACAGCACCCCGTCTGTACAGTGTGAGTCACAGTGCCCCCTCTGTGCAGAGTGAGTCACAGCGCCACCTCTGTAGAGTGCGAGTTACAGTGCACCCTCTGTACAGTGTGAGTCACAGCGCCCCCTCTGTACAGTGTGAGTTACAGCACCCCCTCTGTACAGTGTGAGACACAGCGCCCCTGTGTACAGTGTGAGTTACAGCGCCCCTCTGTACAGTGTGAGTCACAGTGCCCCCTCTGTACAGTGTGAGTTACAGCGCCCCTCTGCACAGTATTAGACGCAGCGCCCCCTCTGTACAGTGTGAGTCACAGTGCCCCCTCTGTAAAGTATGAGACACAGCACGCCCTCTGTACAGTGAGTTACAGCGCCCCCTCTGTACAGTGTGAGTTACAGTGCCCCTCTGTACAGTTTGAGTCACAGCACCCCCTCTGTACAGTGTGAGACACAACACTCCCTCTGTACAGTGTGAGTTACTGCGCCCCCTCTGTACAGTGTGAGTGACAGCGCCCCCCTCTGTACAGTGTGAGTCACAGTGCCCCCTCTGTAAAGTGTGAGACACAGCGCCCCCTCTATACAGTATGAGTTACAACGCCCTCTTTGTACAGTGTGAGTCACAGCGCCCCCTCTGTACAGTGTGAGTTACAGCGCCCCCTCGCTACAGTGTGAGATGCAGCGCCCCCTCTGTACAGTGAGTCACAGCACCCCCTCTGTACAGTGTGAGTTACAGCGCCCCCTCTGTACAGTGTGAGTCACAGTGCCCCCTTTGTACAGTGTGAGTCACTGCGCCCCTCTGTAGAGTGAGTTACAGTGCCCCCTCTGTACAGTGTGAGTCACAGCGCCCCCTCTGTACAGTGTGAGTTACAGTGCCCCCTCTGTTCAGTGTAAGATACAGCACCCCCTCTGTACAGTGAGTCACAGCACCCCGTCTGTACAGTGTGAGTCACAGTGCCCCCTCTGTGCAGAGTGAGTCACAGCGCCACCTCTGTAGAGTGCGAGTTACAGTGCACCCTCTGTACAGTGTGAGATACAGCGCCCCCTCTGTACAATGTGAGTCACAGTTGCCCCGCTGTACAGTGTGAGACACAGCACCCCCTCTGTACAGTGTGAGACACAGCGCCCCTGTGTACAGTGTGAGTTACAGCGCCCCCTCTGTACAGTGTGAGTCACAGTGCCCCCTCTGTACAGTGTGAGTTACAGTGCCCCTCTGCACAGTATGAGACACAGCGCCCCCCTCTGTACAGTGTGAGTCACAGTGCCCCCTCTGTAAAGTATGAGACACAGCACGCCCTCTGTACAGTGAGTTACAGCGCCCCCTCTGTACAGTGTGAGTTACAGTGCCCCTCTGTACAGTTTGAGCCACAGCACCCCCTCTGTACAGTGTGAGACACAACACTCCCTCTGTACAGTGTGAGTTACTGCGCCCCCCTCTGTACAGTGTGAGTGACAGCGCCCCCCTCTGTACAGTGTGAGCCACAGTGCCCCCTCTGTAAAGTGTGAGACACAGCACCCCCTCTATACAGTATGAGTTACAACGCCCTCTTTGTACAGTGTGAGTCACAGCGCCCCCTCTGTACAGTGTGAATTACAGCGCCCCCTCGCTACAGTGTGAGATGCAGCGCCCCCTCTGTACATTGTGAGTCACAGTGCCCCCTTTGTACAGTGAGTCACTGCGCCCCTCTGTAGAGTGAGTTACAGTGCCCCCTCTGTACAGTGTGAGCCACAGCGCCCCCTCTGTACAGTGTGAGTTACAGTGCCCCCTCTGTTCAGTGTAAGATACAGCACCCCCTCTGTAGAGTGAGTCACCACCCCCTCTGTACAGTGTGAGTCACAGTGCCCCCTCTGTAAAGTGTGAGTCACAGCGCCACCTCTGTAGAGTGTGAGTTACAGTGCGCCCTCTGTACAGTGTGAGATACAGCGCCCACTCTGTACAATGTGAGTCACAGTTGCCCCGCTGTACAGTGTGAGACACAGCACCCGCTCTGTACAGTGTGAGTTACAGCGCCCCCTCTGTACAGTGTGAGACACAGCGCCCCCTCTGTTCAGTGTGAGACACAGCGCCCCCTCTGTACAGTGTGAGTTACAGCGCCCCCTCTGTACAGTGTGAGACACAGCGCTCCCTCTGTTCAGTGTGAGACACAGCGCCCCCTCTGTACAGTGTGAGACACAGCACCCACTCTGTATAGTGTGAGTTACAGCACCCCCTCTGTACAGTGTGAGTTACAGCACCCCCTCTATAGAGTGTGAGACACAGCACCCCCTCTGTACAGTGTGAGACACAGTGCCCCCTCTGTACAGTGTGAGTCACAGCGCCCCTGTATACAGTGTGAGCCACAGCGCCCCCCTCTGTACAGTGTGAGTCACAGCGCCCCCTCTGTAGAGTGTGAGCTACAGCGCCCCCTCTGTACATTGAGTCACAGCACCCCCTCTGTACAGTGTGAGTTACAGCGCCCCCTCTGTACAGTGTGAGTCACAGCACACCCTCTCTACAGTGTGAGTTATAGCGTCCCCTCTGTACAGTGTGAGTCACAGTGCCCCCTCTGTACAGTGTGAGACAAAGCACCCCCTCTGTTCAGTGTGAGACACAGCGCCCCTCTGTACAGTGTGAGTTACAGTGCCCCCTCTGTACAGTGTGCGACACTGCACCCCTCTATACAGTGTGAGTTACACCACCCCCTCTGTACAGTGTCAGTCACAGCGCCCCCTCTGTACAGTGTGAGTTACAGCACCCCCTCTGTATAGTGTGAGTCACAGCGCCCCCCTCTGTACAGTGTGAGTTACAGCGCCCCCTCTGTACAGTGTGAGTCACAGTGCCCCCTCTGTAGAGTGTGAGTTATAGCGCCCCCTCTGTACAGTGTGCGACACAGCGCCTGCTCTGTACAGTGTGAGTTACAGCACCCCCTCTGTACAGTGTGAGACACAGCGCCCCCTGTGTACAGTGTGATTTACAGCGCCCCCGCTATACAGTGTGAGTTACAGCGCCCCCTCTGTACATTGTGAGTCACAGTGCCCCCTCTGTACAGTGTGAGTTACAGCGCCCCCTCTGTACAGTGTGAGACACAGCGCCCCCTCTTTACAGTGTGAGACGCAGCGCCCCCTCTGTACAGTGTGAGTTACAGCACCCCCTTTGTACTGTGTGATTCACAGCACCCCTTCTGTACAGTGTGAGACACAGCGCTCCCTCTGTTCAGTGTGAGACACAGTGCCCCCTCTGTACAGTGTGAGACACAGCGCCCCCTCTGTACAGTGTGAGTCACAGCACCCCCTCTGTACAGTTTGAGTCACAGCGCCCCCTCTGTACAGGGTGAGTCACAGCGCCCCCTCGGTACAGTGCGAAACACAGCGCCCCCTCTGTACAGTGTGAGATACAGCGCCCCCTCTGTACAGTGTGAGACACAGCGCCCCCTCTGTAGAGTGTGAGTTACAGCGCCCCCCTCTGTTGAGTGGGAGTTACAGCGCCCCTCTGCACAGTATTAGACGCAGCGCCCCCTCTGTACAGTGTGAGTCACAGTGCCCCCTCTGTAAAGTATGAGACACAGCACGCCCTCTGTACAGTGAGTTACAGCGCCCCCTCTGTACAGTGTGAGTTACAGTGCCCCTCTGTACAGTTTGAGTCACAGCACCCCCTCTGTACAGTGTGAGACACAACACTCCCTCTGTACAGTGTGAGTTACTGCGCCCCCTCTGTACAGTGTGAGTGACAGCGCCCCCCTCTGTACAGTGTGAGTCACAGTGCCCCCTCTGTAAAGTGTGTGACACAGCGCCCCCTCTATACAGTATGAGTTACAACGCCCTCTTTGTACAGTGTGAGTCACAGCGCCCCCTCTGTACAGTGTGAGTTACAGCGCCCCCTCGCTACAGTGTGAGATGCAGCGCCCCCTCTGTACAGTGAGTCACAGCACCCCCTCTGTACAGTGTGAGTTACAGCGCCCCCTCTGTACAGTGTGAGTCACAGTGCCCCCTTTGTACAGTGTGAGTCACTGCGCCCCTCTGTAGAGTGAGTTACAGTGCCCCCTCTGTACAGTGTGAGTCACAGCGCCCCCTCTGTACAGTGTGAGTTACAGTGCCCCCTCTGTTCAGTGTAAGATACAGCACCCCCTCTGTACAGTGAGTCACAGCACCCCGTCTGTACAGTGTGAGTCACAGTGCCCCCTCTGTGCAGAGTGAGTCACAGCGCCACCTCTGTAGAGTGCGAGTTACAGTGCACCCTCTGTACAGTGTGAGATACAGCGCCCCCTCTGTACAATGTGAGTCACAGTTGCCCCGCTGTACAGTGTGAGACACAGCACCCCCTCTGTACAGTGTGAGACACAGCGCCCCTGTGTACAGTGTGAGTTACAGCGCCCCCTCTGTACAGTGTGAGTCACAGTGCCCCCTCTGTACAGTGTGAGTTACAGTGCCCCTCTGCACAGTATGAGACACAGCGCCCCCCTCTGTACAGTGTGAGTCACAGTGCCCCCTCTGTAAAGTATGAGACACAGCACGCCCTCTGTACAGTGAGTTACAGCGCCCCCTCTGTACAGTGTGAGTTACAGTGCCCCTCTGTACAGTTTGAGCCACAGCACCCCCTCTGTACAGTGTGAGACACAACACTCCCTCTGTACAGTGTGAGTTACTGCGCCCCCCTCTGTACAGTGTGAGTGACAGCGCCCCCCTCTGTACAGTGTGAGCCACAGTGCCCCCTCTGTAAAGTGTGAGACACAGCACCCCCTCTATACAGTATGAGTTACAACGCCCTCTTTGTACAGTGTGAGTCACAGCGCCCCCTCTGTACAGTGTGAATTACAGCGCCCCCTCGCTACAGTGTGAGATGCAGCGCCCCCTCTGTACATTGTGAGTCACAGTGCCCCCTTTGTACAGTGAGTCACTGCGCCCCTCTGTAGAGTGAGTTACAGTGCCCCCTCTGTACAGTGTGAGCCACAGCGCCCCCTCTGTACAGTGTGAGTTACAGTGCCCCCTCTGTTCAGTGTAAGATACAGCACCCCCTCTGTAGAGTGAGTCACCACCCCCTCTGTACAGTGTGAGTCACAGTGCCCCCTCTGTAAAGTGTGAGTCACAGCGCCACCTCTGTAGAGTGTGAGTTACAGTGCGCCCTCTGTACAGTGTGAGATACAGCGCCCACTCTGTACAATGTGAGTCACAGTTGCCCCGCTGTACAGTGTGAGACACAGCACCCGCTCTGTACAGTGTGAGTTACAGCGCCCCCTCTGTACAGTGTGAGACACAGCGCCCCCTCTGTTCAGTGTGAGACACAGCGCCCCCTCTGTACAGTGTGAGTTACAGCGCCCCCTCTGTACAGTGTGAGACACAGCGCTCCCTCTGTTCAGTGTGAGACACAGCGCCCCCTCTGTACAGTGTGAGACACAGCACCCACTCTGTATAGTGTGAGTTACAGCACCCCCTCTGTACAGTGTGAGTTACAGCACCCCCTCTATAGAGTGTGAGACACAGCACCCCCTCTGTACAGTGTGAGACACAGTGCCCCCTCTGTACAGTGTGAGTCACAGCGCCCCTGTATACAGTGTGAGCCACAGCGCCCCCCTCTGTACAGTGTGAGTCACAGCGCCCCCTCTGTAGAGTGTGAGCTACAGCGCCCCCTCTGTACATTGAGTCACAGCACCCCCTCTGTACAGTGTGAGTTACAGCGCCCCCTCTGTACAGTGTGAGTCACAGCACACCCTCTCTACAGTGTGAGTTATAGCGTCCCCTCTGTACAGTGTGAGTCACAGTGCCCCCTCTGTACAGTGTGAGACAAAGCACCCCCTCTGTTCAGTGTGAGACACAGCGCCCCTCTGTACAGTGTGAGTTACAGTGCCCCCTCTGTACAGTGTGCGACACTGCACCCCTCTATACAGTGTGAGTTACACCACCCCCTCTGTACAGTGTCAGTCACAGCGCCCCCTCTGTACAGTGTGAGTTACAGCACCCCCTCTGTATAGTGTGAGTCACAGCGCCCCCCTCTGTACAGTGTGAGTTACAGCGCCCCCTCTGTACAGTGTGAGTCACAGTGCCCCCTCTGTAGAGTGTGAGTTATAGCGCCCCCTCTGTACAGTGTGCGACACAGCGCCTGCTCTGTACAGTGTGAGTTACAGCACCCCCTCTGTACAGTGTGAGACACAGCGCCCCCTGTGTACAGTGTGATTTACAGCGCCCCCGCTATACAGTGTGAGTTACAGCGCCCCCTCTGTACATTGTGAGTCACAGTGCCCCCTCTGTACAGTGTGAGTTACAGCGCCCCCTCTGTACAGTGTGAGACACAGCGCCCCCTCTTTACAGTGTGAGACGCAGCGCCCCCTCTGTACAGTGTGAGTTACAGCACCCCCTTTGTACTGTGTGATTCACAGCACCCCTTCTGTACAGTGTGAGACACAGCGCTCCCTCTGTTCAGTGTGAGACACAGTGCCCCCTCTGTACAGTGTGAGACACAGCGCCCCCTCTGTACAGTGTGAGTCACAGCACCCCCTCTGTACAGTTTGAGTCACAGCGCCCCCTCTGTACAGGGTGAGTCACAGCGCCCCCTCGGTACAGTGCGAAACACAGCGCCCCCTCTGTACAGTGTGAGATACAGCGCCCCCTCTGTACAGTGTGAGACACAGCGCCCCCTCTGTAGAGTGTGAGTTACAGCGCCCCCCTCTGTTGAGTGGGAGTTACAGTGCCCCTCTGTACAGTGTGAGTCACAGCACCCCCTCTGTACAGTGTGAGTTACAGCACCCCCTCTGTACAGTGTGAGTTACAGCGCCCCATCTATACAGTGTGAGACACAGCAACCCCTCTGTACAGTGTGAGTTACAGCGCCCCCTCTATACAGTGTGAGACACAGCACCCCCTCTGTACAGTGTGAGACACAGCTCCCCTCTGTACAGTGTGAGACACAGCGCCCCCTGTGTACAGTGTGAGTCACAGCGCCCCCTCTGTAGATTGTGAGTTACAGCACCTCCTCTGTACAGTGTGAGTCACAGTGCCCCCTCTGTACAGTGTGAGTTACAGCGCCCCCTCTGTACAGTGTGAAATACAGCGCCCCCTCTGTACAGTGATTCACAGCACCCCCTCTGTACAGTGAGTTACAGCACCCACTCTGTACAGTGTGAGTTACAGCGCCCCCTCTGTACAGTGTGAGTCACAGTGCCCCCTCTCTACAGTGTGGGTTATAGCGCCCCCTCTGTACAGTGTGAGTCACAGTGCCCCCTCTGTACAGTGTGCGACAAAGCACCCCCTCTGTTCAGTGTGAGACACAGCGCCCCTCTGTACCGTGTGAAACACAGCGCCCCCTCTGTACAGTGTGAGTTACAGCGCCCCCTCTGTACAGTGTGCGACACTGCGCCCCTCTATACAGTGTGAGTTACAGCGCCCCCTCTGTAGTGTAAGACACAGCGCCCCATGTACAGTGTGAGACACAGCGCCCTCCTGTGTACAGTGTGAGTTACAGCACCCCCCTCTGTACAGTGAGTTACAGTGCCCCCTCTGTACAGTGTCAGACACTGCACCCCCTCTGTACAGTGTGAGTTACAGCGCCCCCTCTGTACAGTGTGAGACACAACACTCCCTCTGTACAGTGTGAGTTACAGCATCCCCCTCTGCACAGTGTGAGACACAGCACCCCCTCTGTATGGTAAGACACAGCGCCCCCTGTGTACAGTGTGAGGCACAGCGCCCCCTGTGTACAGTGTGAGACACAGCGCCCCCTCTGTACAGTGTGAGACACAGCGCCCCCTGTATGCAGTGTGAGACACAGCGCCCCCTCTGTACAGTGTGAGACACAGCGCCTCCAGTATACAGTGTGAGACACAGCACCCCCTTGGTACAGTGTGAGACACAGCACCCCCTCTGTACAGTGTGAGACACAGCACCCCCTTGGTACAGTGTGAGTTATTGCACCCCCTCTGTACAGTGTGAGACACAGCGCCCCCTTGGTACAGTGTGAGTTACTGCGCCCCCTCTGTACAGTGTGAGTTACTGCGCCCCCTCTGTACAGTGTGAATTACTGCGCCCCCTCTGTACAGTGTGAGTTACTGCGCCCCCTTGGTACAGTGTGAGACACAGCGCCCCCTCTGTACAGTGTGAGTTACTGCGCCCCCTCTGTACAGTGTGAGTTACTGCGCCCCCTCTGTACAGTGTGAAGTACTGCGCCCCCTCTGTACAGTGTGAGTTACTGCGCCCCCTTGGTACAGTGTGAGACACAGCGCCCCCTCTGTACTGTGTGAGTTACTGCGCCCCCTCTGTACAGTGTGAGTTACTGCGCCCCCTCTGTACAGTGTGAGTTACTGCGCCCCCTTGGTACAGTGTGAGACACAGCGCCCCCTCTGTACAGTGTGAGTTACTGCGCCCCCTCTGTACAGTGTGAGTTACTGCGCCCCCTCTGTACAGTGTGAGACACAGCGCCCCCTTGGTACAGTGTGAGTTACTGCGCCCCCTCTGTACAGTGTGACCCCCGGTGTGTCCTCCTCATTGGGCCTCAGTCCTCACCTGGTTTTCTCATTGTATAAGAAAAACATGCAGTTGTGTCTGTCCAACAGACAGTTGTTATGAGAAATGCAGAAGACACAATGTTGAATGTTCTCCATTTAGCCCATGGAGCTGGTGAGCCACTCTATAAGACAATAAATTATATTTTTGGACCAAATTCAAACTCTTGTTTATTAAATGTCAATGATTTTATTTGCTCTGAAGGGTCCCACTGGTGATGTTATTCAGCCCTTCCCGTTCCAATCTTCAAAGAGATCTAAACGTTCCATCGACGCCAGCCTGCCTTTAGAAGAAGGGAATCCAGATAATTACCTGGACTATGCAGATGGCATGGAGGAGATCTTTGGTTCTCTGAACTCGCTGAAACTGGAGATTGAACAGATGAAGCATCCAATGGGCACACAGAACAACCCTGCACGTACCTGCAAGGACCTGTATCTCTGCCACCCTGACTTCCCTGATGGTAAGCTCCGAATGTGAAAAACTAATGTCCACCTCGTGCTTCTACCACACAATGGGTCAACGTCACATCAAGAAGTCCATTCACACTAAAAGGGTTAAATTCCGAGGACAGGTTGCACAGACTGGGCTTGTATTCCCTCGAGTTTAGAAGATTAAGGGGTGATCTAATCGAGGTGTTTAAGATGATTAAAGGAGTTGATGGGGTCGAGAGAGAGAAACTATTTCCTCTGGTGGGGGGAGTCCAGAACAAGGGGGCAGAACCTTAAAATTAGAGCCAGGCCGTTCAGGGGTGATGTCAGGAAGCACTTCTTCACACAAAGGGCGGTGGGAATCTGGAACTCTCTCCCCCAGAAAGCTGTTGAGGCTGGGGGTCAATTGAAAATTTCAAAACTGAGATCGATAGATTTTTGTTGGGCGAGGGTATTAAGGGTTACGGAACCAAGGCGGGTAAATGGAGTTAAGATGCAGATCAATCAATGATCTAATTGAATAGTAGAACAGGCTCGAGGGGCTGAATGACCTCCTTCTGTTCCTATGTTGCAATGATCCACACGATCACATCCAATTTTCAGGAGTCCAACATTGCATTCATAAAGTCCAAGTGGTGGGAATGTTGATGTTGTGATGGTGTTCTACCCCAAGGTGTCACCAGCATACTTCGTGTCCATGTCACACAGTACAGGTGTTAGCGACCTCTAGCAGCTGAGCATCAATACTGCACCCATATCTCTCCAAATAGCACTCTGACTTTATACCATCTTTCTGGTGTGAGATTGGAATGTTAACCCATCTATTGCATCCCTGGGTCTAATACTGTCATAGACTCCATAACAGATTATCTGTGATAATATCAGGCAGTGGTGTAATGCGCAGTTGTGCCACATGTCCTAAACCACCAACCACTTCATTGGTTTATGCCTGTTTGCCTGAATCAGAGGGTCACAGCGGCGAGTGGTCTTGGGAAGGATAACAAAAGTGTCAGTGAGAGAATTGGAGGGGCCTGAGGGCAGGATACATCGGTGCGGGGCAGAGGGTCTGTTATTTCATAGTTGGAGAAAGCTTGGTGAGGGGTCACGGCACAAAACCCAGTTTTAGATAAATGGTCAAGTAATTGGGTTTTCATGTCCTGTCGACCGTAGGAAGAAGGGAAGACTGAGGGAGATAAGGAGTGCCATAGTTTTGAAGTTCTGGGGTAATAATGAGTTAGAGCAGGAGACAATGTGATAAAGATGTTGGGAGGAGGACGAGTGTTTAGGATGGTGGATTGTGTGCTGAGACTGGACAAGAGAGGAGCCTTCAGGGAGTCTGACCAGAGTGATATCGATAACGTGATGGAAAGGTTGGCGAGGAGAGGGTGAGAGAACGATGCTCGGACTGGCTCAGTGTGGGTTCAACAGGTCATTAGACAGAGTGGGTCAGGCCATTAGACAGAGTGGGTTCAGGCCATTAGACAGAGTGGGTTCAGGTCATTAGACAGAGTGGGTTCAGGTCATTAGACAGAGTGGGTTCAACAGGTCATTAGACAGAGTGGGTTCAGGCCATTAGACAGAGTGGGTTCAGGCCATTAGACAGAGTGGGTTCAGGCCATTAGACAGAGTGGGTTCAGGCCATTAGACAGAGTGGGTTCAGGTCATTAGACAGAGTGGGTTCAGGCCATTAGACAGAGTGGGTTCAGGTCATTAGACAGAGTGGGTTCAGGCCATTAGACAGAGTGGGTTCAACAGGTCATTAGACAGAGTGGGTTCAGGCCATTAGACAGAGTGGGTTCAGGCCATTAGACAGAGTGGGTTCAACAGGCCATTAGACAGAGTGGGTTCAGGCCATGAGACAGAGTGGGTTCAGGTCATTAGACAGAGTGGGTTCAGGTCATTAGACAGAGTGGGTTCAGGCCATTAGACAGAGTGGGTTCAGGTCATTAGACAGAGTGGGTTCAGGTCATTAGACAGAGTGGGTTCAGGTCATTAGACAGAGTGGGTTCAACAGGTCATTAGACAGAGTGGGTTCAGGTCATTAGACAGAGTGGGTTCAGGTCATTAGACAGAGTGGGTTCAGGTCATTAGACAGAGTGGGTTCAGGCCATTAGACAGAGTGGGTTCAACAGGTCATTAGACAGAGTGGGTTCAGGCCATTAGACAGAGTGGGTTCAGGCCATTAGACAGAGTGGGTTCAACAGGTCATTAGACAGAGTGGGTTCAGGCCATTAGACAGAGTGGGTTCAGGCCATGAGACAGAGTGGGTTCAGGTCATTAGACAGAGTGGGTTCAGGTCATTAGACAGAGTGGGTTCAGGCCATTAGACAGAGTGGGTTCAGGTCATTAGACAGAGTGGGTTCAGGTCATTAGACAGAGTGGGTTCAGGTCATTAGACAGAGTGGGTTCAACAGGTCATTAGACAGAGTGGGTTCAGGTCATTAGACAGAGTGGGTTCAGGTCATTAGACAGAGTGGGTTCAGGTCATTAGACAGAGTGGGTTCAACAGGTCATTAGACAGAGTGGGTTCAGGTCATTAGACAGAGTGGGTTCAGGACATTAGACAGAGTGGTTTCAGGCCATTAGACAGAGTGGGTTCAGGTCATTAGACAGAGTGGGTTCAGGTCATTAGACAGAGTGGGTTCAGGTCATTAGACAGAGTGGGTTCAGGCCATTAGACAGAGTGGGTTCAGGTCATTAGACAGAGTGGGTTCAGGTCATTAGACAGAGTGGGTTCAGGCCATTAGACAGAGTGGGTTCAGGTCATTAGACAGAGTGGGTTCAGGTCATTAGACAGAGTGGGTTCAACAGGTCATTAGACAGAGTGGGTTCAGGTCATTAGACAGAGTGGGTTCAGGCCATTAGACAGAGTGGGTTCAGGCCATTAGACAGAGTGGGTTCAGGTCATTAGACAGAGTGGGTTCAGGTCATTAGACAGAGTGGGTTCAGGTCATTAGACAGAGTGGGTTCAGGTCATTAGACAGAGTGGGTTCAGGCCATTAGACAGAGTGGGTTCAGGTCATTAGACAGAGTGGGTTCAACAGGTCATTAGACAGAGTGGGTTCAGGTCATTAGACAGAGTGGGTTCAGGCCATTAGACAGAGTGGGTTCAGGCCATTAGACAGAGTGGGTTCAGGTCATTAGACAGAGTGGGTTCAACAGGTCATTAGACAGAGTGGGTTCAGGTCATTAGACAGAGTGGGTTCAGGTCATTAGACAGAGTGGGTTCAGGCCATTAGACAGAGTGGGTTCAGGCCATTAGACAGAGTGGGTTCAGGTCATTAGACAGAGTGGGTTCAGGACATTAGACAGAGTGGGTTCAGGCCATTAGACAGAGTGGGTTCAGGTCATTAGACAGAGTGGGTTCAGGTCATTAGACTGAGTGGGTTCAGGCCATTAGACAGAGTGGGTTCAGGCCATTAGACAGAGTGGGTTCAGGTCATTAGACAGAGTGGGTTCAGGTCATTAGACAGAATGGGTTCAAGTCATTAGACAGAGTGGGTTCAGGCCATTAGACAGAGTGGGTTCAGGTCATTAGACAGAGTGGGTTCAGGTCATTAGACAGAGTGGGTTCAGGTCATTAGACAGAGTGGGTTCAGGTCATTAGACAGAGTGGGTTCAGGCCATTAGACAGAGTGGGTTCAGGCCATTAGACAGAGTGGGTTCAGGTCAGTAGACAGAGTGGGTTCAGGCCATTAGACAGAGTGGGTTCAGGCCATTAGACAGAGTGGGTTCAACAGGTCATTAGACAGAGTGGGTTCAGGTCATTAGACAGAGTGGGTTCAGGTCATTAGACAGAGTGGGTTCAGGCCATTAGACAGAGTGGGTTCAGGTCATTAGACAGAGTGGGTTCAGGTCATTAGACAGAGTGGGTTCAGGTCATTAGACAGAGTGGGTTCAGGTCATTAGACAGAGTGGGTTCAGGCCATTAGACAGAGTGGGTTCAGGCCATTAGACAGAGTGGGTTCAGGCCATTAGACAGAGTGGGTTCAGGTCATTAGACAGAGTGGGTTCAACAGGTCATTAGACAGAGTGGGTTCAGGTCATTAGACAGAGTGGGTTCAGGCCATTAGACAGAGTGGGTTCAGGTCATTAGACAGAGTGGGTTCAGGCCATTAGACAGAGTGGGTTCAGGTCATTAGACAGAGTGGGTTCAGGCCATTAGACAGAGTGGGTTCAGGTCATTAGACAGAGTGGGTTCAGGCCATTAGACAGAGTGGGTTCAGGTCATTAGACAGAGTGGGTTCAGGTCATTAGACAGAGTGGGTTCAACAGGTCATTAGACAGAGTGGGTTCAGGCCATTAGACAGAGTGGGTTCAGGTCATTAGACAGAGTGGGTTCAGGCCAGTAGACAGAGTGGGTTCAGGCCATTAGACAGAGTGGGTTCAGGTCATTAGACAGAGTGGGTTCAGGTCATTAGACAGAGTGGGTTCAGGCCATTAGACAGAGTGGGTTCAGGCCATTAGACAGAGTGGGTTCAGGTCATTAGACAGAGTGGGTTCAGGTCATTAGACAGAGTGGGTTCAGGTCATTAGACAGAGTGGGTTCAGGTCATTAGACAGAGTGGGTTCAGGTCATTAGACAGAGTGGGTTCAGGTCATTAGACAGAGTGGGTTCAGGCCATTAGACAGAGTGGGTTCAGGTCATTAGACAGAGTGGGTTCAGGTCATTAGACAGAGTGGGTTCAGGCCATTAGACAGAGTGGGTTCAGGTCATTAGACAGAGTGGGTTCAGGGCATTAGACAGAGTGGGTTCAGGTCATTAGACAGAGTGGGTTCAGGTCATTAGACAGAGTGGGTTCAGGTCATTAGACAGAGTGGGTTCAGGTAATTAGACAGAGTGGGTTCAGGCCATTAGACAGAGTGGGTTCAGGCCATTAGACAGAGTGGGTTCAGGTCATTAGACAGAGTGGGTTCAGGTCATTAGACAGAGTGGGTTCAGGTCATTAGACAGAGTGGGTTCAGGCCATTAGACAGAGTGGGTTCAGGTCATTAGACAGAGTGGGTTCAGGCCATTGGACAGAGTGGGTTCAGGTCATTAGACAGAGTGGGTTCAGGTCATTAGACAGAGTGGGTTCAGGACATTAGACAGAGTGGGTTCAGGTCATTAGACAGAGTGGGTTCAGGTCATTAGACAGAGTGGGTTCAGGCCATTAGACAGAGTGGGTTCAGGCCATTAGACAGAGTGGGTTCAGGCCATTAGACAGAGTGGGTTCAGGTCATTAGACAGAGTGGGTTCAGGTCATTAGACAGAGTGGGTTCAACAGGCCATTAGACAGAGTGGGTTCAGGCCATTAGACAGAGTGGGTTCAGGCCATTAGACAGAGTGGGTTCAGGTCATTGGACAGAGTGGGTTCAGGTCATTAGACAGAGTGGGTTCAGGTCATTAGACAGAGTGGGTTCAGGCCATTAGACAGAGTGGGTTCAGGTCATTAGACAGAGTGGGTTCAACAGGTCATTAGACAGAGTGGGTTCAGGTCATTAGACAGAGTGGGTTCAGGCCATTAGACAGAGTGGGTTCAGGTCATTAGACAGAGTGGGTTCAGGTCATTAGACAGAGTGGGTTCAGGTCATTAGACAGAGTGGGTTCAGGCCATTAGACAGAGTGGGTTCAGGTCATTAGACAGAGTGGGTTCAGGCCATTAGACAGAGTGGGTTCAGGTCATTAGACAGAGTGGGTTCAGGCCATTAGACAGAGTGGGTTCAGGCCATTAGACAGAGTGGGTTCAGGTCATTAGACAGAGTGGGTTCAGGTCATTAGACAGAGTGGGTTCAGGTCATTAGACAGAGTGGGTTCAGGCCATTAGACAGAGTGGGTTCAGGTCATTAGACAGAGTGGGTTCAGGTCATTAGACAGAGTGGGTTCAGGTCATTAGACAGAGTGGGTTCAGGCCATTAGACAGAGTGGGTTCAGGTCATTAGACAGAGTGGGTTCAGGTCATTAGACAGAGTGGGTTCAGGTCATTAGACAGAGTGGGTTCAGGTCATTAGACAGAGTGGGTTCAGGTCATTAGACAGAGTGGGTTCAGGTCATTAGACAGAGTGGGTTCAGGTCATTAGACAGAGTGGGTTCAGGCCATTAGACAGAGTGGGTTCAGGCCATTAGACAGAGTGGGTTCAGGCCATTAGACAGAGTGGGTTCAGGCCATTAGACAGAGTGGGTTCAGGCCATTAGACAGAGTGGGTTCAGGCCATTAGACAGAGTGGGTTCAGGCCATTAGACAGAGTGGGTTCAGGCCATTAGACAGAGTGGGTTCAGGCCATTAGACAGAGTGGGTTCAGGCCATTAGACAGAGTGGGTTCAACAGGTCATTAGACAGAGTGGGTTCAGGTCATTAGACAGAGTGGGTTCAGGTCATTAGACAGAGTGGGTTCAGGTCATTAGACAGAGTGGGTTCAGGCCATTAGACAGAGTGGGTTCAGGTCATTAGACAGAGTGCGTTCAGGTCAGTAGACAGAGTGGGTTCAGGTCATTAGACTGAGTGGGTTCAGGTCATTAGACTGAGTGGGTTCAGGTCATTAGACAGAGTGCGTTCAGGTCATTAGACAGAGTGGGTTCAGGCCATTAGACAGAGTGGGTTCAGGTCATTAGACAGAGTGCGTTCAGGTCAGTAGACAGAGTGGGTTCAGGTCATTAGACTGAGTGGGTTCAGGTCATTAGACAGAGTGGGTTCAGGCCATTAGACAGAGTGGGTTCAGGCCATTAGACTGAGTGGGTTCAGGCCATTAGACAGAGTGGGTTCAGGTCATTAGACAGAGTGGGTTCAGGCCATTAGACAGAGTGGGTTCAGGTCATTAGACAGAGTGGGTTCAGGCCATTAGACAGAGTGGGTTCAGGTCATTAGACAGAGTGGGTTCAGGTCATTAGACAGAGTGGGTTCAGGCCATTAGACAGAGTGGGTTCAGGTCATTAGACAGAGTGGGTTCAGGTCATTAGACAGAGTGGGTTCAGGTCATTAGACAGAGTGGGTTCAGGCCATTAGACAGAGTGGGTTCAGGCCATTAGACAGAGTGGGTTCAGGCCATTAGACAGAGTGGGTTCAGGCCATTAGACTGAGTGGGTTCAGGTCATTAGACAGAGTGGGTTCAGGCCATTAGACAGAGTGGGTTCAGGCCATTCGACAGAGTGGGTTCAGGTCATTAGACAGAGTGGGTTCAGGCCATTAGACAGAGTGGGTTCAGGCCATTAGACAGAGTGGGTTCAGGCCATTAGACAGAGTGGGTTCAGGTCATTAGACAGAGTGGGTTCAGGTCATTAGACAGAGTGGGTTCAGGTCATTAGACAGAGTGGGTTCAGGTCATTAGACAGAGTGGGTTCAACAGGTCATTAGACAGAGTGGGTTCAGGTCATTAGAGAGAGTGGGTTCAGGTCATTAGACAGAGTGGGTTCAGGTCATTAGACAGAGTGGGTTCAGGTCATTAGACAGAGTGGGTTCAGGCCATTAGACAGAGTGGGTTCAGGCCATTAGACAGAGTGGGTTCAGGCCATTAGACAGAGTGGGTTCAGGTCATTAGACAGAGTGGGTTCAGGCCATTAGACAGAGTGGGTTCAGGTCATTAGACAGAGTGGGTTCAGGCCATTAGACAGAGTGGGTTCAGGCCATTAGACAGAGTGGGTTCAGGCCATTAGACAGAGTGGGTTCAGGCCATTAGACAGAGTGGGTTCAGGTCATTAGACAGAGTGGGTTCAGGTCATTAGACAGAGTGGGTTCAACAGGTCATTAGACAGAGTGGGTTCAGGTCATTAGACAGAGTGGGTTCAGGCCATTAGACAGAGTGGGTTCAGGCCATTAGACAGAGTGGGTTCAGGCCATTAGACAGAGTGGGTTCAGGTCATTAGACAGAGTGGGTTCAGGTCATTAGACAGAGTGGGTTCAGGCCATTAGACAGAGTGGGTTCAACAGGTCATTAGACAGAGTGGGTTCAGGTCATTAGACAGAGTGGGTTCAGGCCATTAGACAGAGTGGGTTCAGGCCATTAGACAGAGTGGGTTCAACAGGTCATAAGACAGAGTGGGTTCAGGTCATTAGACAGAGTGGGTTCAACAGGTCATTAGACAGAGTGGGTTCAGGTCATCAGACAGAGTGGGTTCAGGCCATTAGACAGAGTGGGTTCAGGCCATTAGACAGAGTGGGTTCAGGTCATTAGACAGAGTGGGTTCAGGTCATTAGACAGAGTGGGTTCAGGCCATTAGACAGAGT
>NC_141009.1:1550729-1666582 GCF_052327205.1 Somniosus microcephalus | reverse complement strand
ACACCCCCACAGACCCGGAACACCCCCCACAGACCCCGAACTCACCCACAGACCCCGAACTCACCCACAGACCCCGAACTCACCCACAGACCCCGAACTCACCCACAGACCCCGAACACCCCCCACAGACCCCAAACTCACCCACAGACCCCGAACACCCCCCACAGACCCCGATCACCCCCCACAGACCCCGAACACCCCCCACAGACCCCGAACTCCCTCACAGACCCCGAACTCCCCCCACAGACCCCGAACTCACCCACAGACCCCGAACTCCCCCACAGACCCCAAACTCACCCACAGACCCCGAACACCCCCACAGACCCCGAACTCACCCACAGACCCCGAACTCACCCACAGACCCCGAACTCACCCACAGACCCCGAACACCCCCACAGACCCCGAACACCCCCACAGACCCCGAACTCACCCACAGACCCCGAACTCACCCACAGACCCCGAACTCACCCACAGACCCCGAACTCACCCACAGACCCCGAACTCACCCACAGACCCCGAACTCACCCACAGACCCCGAACTCACCCACAGACCCCGAACTCACCCACAGACCCCGAACTCACCCACAGACCCCGAACTCACCCACAGACCCCGAACACCCCCACAGACCCCGAACTCACCCACAGACCCCGAACTCACCCACAGACCCCGAACTCACCCACAGACCCCGAACTCACCCCACAGACCCCGAACTCACCCATAGACCCCGAACTCACCCACAGACCCCGAACACCCCCCACAGACCCCGAACACGCCCCACAGACCCCGAACTCACCCACAGACCCCGAACTCACCCACAGACCCCGAACTCACCCACAGACCCCGAACTCACCCACAGACCCCGAACTCACCCACAGACCCCGAACTCACCCACAGACCCCGAACTCACCCCACAGACCCCGAACTCACCCACAGACCCCGAACTCACCCCACAGACCCCGAACTCACCCCACAGACCCCGAACTCACCTACAGACCCCGAACTCACCCCACAGACCCCCGAACTCACCCACAGACCCCGAATTCACCCACAGACCCCGAACTCACCCCACAGACCCCGAACTCACCCACAGACCCCGAACTCACCCACAGACCCCGAACTCACCCACAGACCCCGAACTCACCCACAGACCCCGAACTCACCCACAGACCCCGAACTCACCCACAGACCCCGAACTCACCCACAGACCCCGAACTCACCCACAGACCCCGAACTCACCCCACAGACCCCGAACTCACCCACAGACCCCGAACTCACCCACAGACCCCGACCTCACCCCACAGACCCCGAACACCCCCCACAGATCCCGAACTCACCCACAGACCCCGAAATCACCCACAGACCCCGAACACCCCCCACAGACCCCGAACTCACCCACAGACCCCGAACTCACCCACAGACCCTGAACACCCCCCACAGACCCCGAACACCCCCCACAGACCCCGAACTCACCCACAGACCCCGAACACCCCCCACAGACCCCGAACACCCCCCACAGACCCCCGAACTCACCCACAGACCCCGAACACCCCCCACAGACCCCGAACTCACCCACAGACCCCGAACTCACCCACAGACCCCAAACACCCCCCACAGACCCCGAACTCACCCACAGACCCCGAACTCACCCACAGACCCCGAACTCACCCACAGACCCTGAACACCCCCCACAGACCCCGAACTCACCCACAGACCCCGAACACCCCCAACAGATCCAGAACTCACCCACAGACCCCGAAATCACCCACAGACCCCGAACACCCCCCACAGACCCCGAACTCACCCACAGACCCCGAACTCACCCACAGACCCTGAACACCCCCCACAGACCCCGAACACCCCCCACAGACCCCGAACTCACCCACAGACCCCGAACACCCCCACAGACCCCGAACTCACCCACAGACCCCGAACTCACCCACAGACCCCGAACTCACCCACAGACCCCGAACACCCCCCACAGACCCCGAACACGCCCCACAGACCCCGAACTCACCCACAGACCCCGAACTCACCCACAGACCCCGAACTCACCCACAGACCCCGAACTCACCCACAGACCCCGAACTCACCCACAGACCCCGAACTCACCCACAGACCCCGAACTCACCCACAGACCCCGAACTCACCCACAGACCCCGAACTCACCCACAGACCCCGAACACCCCCACAGACCCCGAACTCACCCACAGACCCCGAACTCACCCACAGACCCCGAACTCACCCACAGACCCCGAACTCACCCCACAGACCCCGAACTCACCCATAGACCCCGAACTCACCCACAGACCCCGAACACCCCCCACAGACCCCGAACACGCCCCACAGACCCCGAACTCACCCACAGACCCCGAACTCACCCACAGACCCCGAACTCACCCACAGACCCCGAACTCACCCACAGACCCCGAACTCACCCACAGACCCCGAACTCACCCACAGACCCCGAACTCACCCCACAGACCCCGAACTCACCCACAGACCCCGAACTCACCCCACAGACCCCGAACTCACCCCACAGACCCCGAACTCACCCACAGACCCCGAACTCACCCCACAGACCCCGAACTCACCCACAGACCCCGAATTCACCCACAGACCCCGAACTCACCCCACAGACCCCGAACTCACCCACAGACCCCGAACTCACCCACAGACCCCGAACTCACCCACAGACCCCGAACTCACCCACAGACCCCGAACTCACCCACAGACCCCGAACTCACCCACAGACCCCGAACTCACCCACAGACCCCGAACTCACCCACAGACCCCGAACTCACCCCACAGACCCCCGAACTCACCCACAGACCCCGAACTCACCCACAGACCCCGACCTCACCCCACAGACCCCGAACACCCCCCACAGATCCCGAACTCACCCACAGACCCCGAAATCACCCACAGACCCCGAACACCCCCCACAGACCCCGAACTCACCCACAGACCCCGAACTCACCCACAGACCCTGAACACCCCCCACAGACCCCGAACACCCCCCACAGACCCCGAACTCACCCACAGACCCCGAACACCCCCCACAGACCCCGAACACCCCCCACAGACCCCGAACTCACCCACAGACCCCGAACACCCCCCCACAGACCCCGAACTCACCCACAGACTCCGAACTCACCCACAGACCCCAAACACCCCCCACAGACCCCGAACTCACCCACAGACCCCGAACTCACCCACAGACCCCGAACTCACCCACAGACCCTGAACACCCCCCACAGACCCCGAACTCACCCACAGACCCCGAACACCCCCAACAGATCCAGAACTCACCCACAGACCCCGAAATCACCCACAGACCCCGAACACCCCCCACAGACCCCGAACTCACCCACAGACCCCGAACTCACCCACAGACCCTGAACACCCCCCACAGACCCCGAACACCCCCCACAGATCCCGAACTCACCCACAGACCCCGAAATCACCCACAGACCCCGAACTCACCCACAGACCCCGAACTCACCCACAGACCCCGAACTCACCCACAGACCCTGAACACCCCCCACAGACCCCGAACACCCCCCACAGACCCCGAACTCACCCACAGACCCCGAACACCCCCCACAGACCCCGAACACCCCCCACAGACCCCGAACTCACCCACAGACCCCGAACACCCCCCACAGACCCCGAACTCACCCACAGACCCCGAACTCACCCACAGACCCCAAACACCCCCCACAGACCCCGAACTCACCCCACAGACCCCGAACTCACCCACAGACCCTGAACACCCCCCACAGACCCCGAACTCACCCACAGACCCCGAACACCCCCAACAGATCCAGAACTCACCCACAGACCCCGAAATCACCCACAGACCCCGAACACCCCCCACAGACCCCGAACTCACCCACAGACCCCGAACTCACCCACAGACCCTGAACACCCCCCACAGACCCCGAACACCCCCCACAGACCCCGAACTCACCCACAGACCCCGAACACCCCCACAGACCCCGAACTCACCCACAGACCCCGAACTCACCCACAGACCCCGAACTCACCCACAGACCCCGAACACCCCCCACAGACCCCGAACACGCCCCACAGACCCCGAACTCACCCACAGACCCCGAACTCACCCACAGACCCCGAACTCACCCACAGACCCCGAACTCACCCACAGACCCCGAACTCACCCACAGACCCCGAACTCACCCCACAGACCTCGAACTCACCCACAGACCCCGAACACCCCCCACAGACCCCGAACTCACCCACAGACCCCGAACACCCCCCAAAGACCCCGAACTCACCCACAGACCCCGAACTCACCCACAGACCCCGAACTCACCCACAGACCCCGAACTCACCCACAGACCCCGAACACCCCCCACAGACCCCGAATTCACCCACAGACCCCGAACACCCCCCACAGATCCCGAACTCACCCACAGACCCCGAAATCACCCACAGACCCCGAACACCCCCCACAGACCCCGAACTCACCCACAGACCCCGAACTCACCCACAGACCCCGAACACCCCCCACAGACCCCGAACTCACCCACAGACCCCGAACACCCCCCACAGACCCCGAACTCACCCACAGACCCCGAACACCCCCCACAGACCCCGAACTCACCCACAGACCCCGAACTCACCCACAGACCCCGAACTCACCCACAGACCCCGAACACCCCCCACAGCCTCAGAACACCTTCCCATCCCTCTCACAGAGGCACAGCAGTGTTCCGACTCCTTTCAGCTTCTGCACACTGTTAGATAGCTCGTGTGTGGGGGCGGCCTGTTCATTCACCCTTTCATACAAGGTGTACATAGGCTGTCAGCTGTGGCTCAGTGGGCAGCGCACTCACTTCTGAGTCCGAAGGTTGTGGGTTCCAGTCCCACTCCAGAGACTTGAGCACATAATCCAGGCTGACACTTCAGTACAGTAATGAGGAAGTGCTGCACTGTCGGAGGTGCCATCTTTCAGATGAGACGTTAAACTGAGGGCCCGTCTGCCCTCTCATGGACATAAAAGATCCCATGGCATTATTTCAAAGAAGATCAGGGGAGTTCTCCCTTGTGTCCTGGGGCCAATATTTATCCTTCAACCAACGTCACTAAAAAAACGATTGTCTGGTTATTATCATGTATCTGATTGTGGAACCTTGCTGTGCACAAATTGGCAGCTGCGTTTCCTACATTTCGGCAGCTGAACCTGGCACAGTGCAATCCCGTACACACAGAGCCACAAGTCATTGGTCCATTTAAACGCCAGCTGCAACCTTCATCATTTTGTCTACACAAGACCCCCTGTTTTTCCCGTTGTAAATGGCAGCGGACTCACTGACCGGACGGCTTCTGAATCTCCCTCACTGGCCACGACACCAAGTGTTGCGATGGGAAGAGGAGCGGGCGAGGGTGTTGGGAGTGTTTAATGCTCCGTACAGTGGGTACACTGGCACGGCCATTTATCGCCCATATACTCGAGGACCCAGGATGCCCGCTGCCCTGGCCAGCACTGGGGAATTCTGCAAAACTCCATTTCGGGTGAAAGTGGCCTTTGGACGGCAGCCCATTTACACCCCGCTCTGTTAATGGGGGGATGAAACGCGCTACCACCCAAAGACCAATTTCACCCCCGCCCAAGAATTTGGGGTTGTGTTCAGTAAGCCAGCCTCAGTCAGAGCAGTGAATGGGGCATGGCATCAGGTTTTAGTGCCCCTAGGTTAGAGAGGAGGGCGGCCAATCACACACGAATCCCGTTACCATGATCGCAAGCCACAGACCTCGACTAGAAACGGTGTGTGTGGCCATCGGCCGAGAACATGACCAGGCTCAGCTGGAAGCCCTCCCGCAGCTCAATATACTGCGGACACTCACTCCCTGCCTCAAAGCTGATAACATGGCCAGTGCCAGTGGAACCCGTACCCCAGTGAGAGTCAGTGTGTGTGGAACCCGTACCCGAGTGAGAGTCAGTGTGTGTGGAACCCGTACCCCAGTGAGAGTCAGTGTCTGTGGAACCCGTACCCCAGTGAGAGTCAGTGTCTGTGGAACCCGTACCCCAGTGAGAGTCAGTGCCAGTGGAACCCGTACCCCAGTGAGAGTCAGTGTCTGTGGAACCCGTACCCCAGTGAGAGTCAGTGCCTGTGGAACCCGTACCCCAGTGAGAGTCAGTGCCAGTGGAACCCGTACACCAGTGAGAGTCAGTGTCTGTGGAACCCGTACACCAGTGAGAGTCAGTGTCTGTGGAACCCGTACCCCAGTGAGAGTCAGTGCCAGTGGAACCCGTACCCCAGTGAGAGTCAGTGTCTGTGGAACCCGTACCCCAGTGAGAGTCAGTGTCTGTGGAACTCGTACCCCAGTGAGAGTCAGTGTGTGTGGAACCCGTACCCCAGTGAGAGTCAGTGTCTGTGGAACCCGTACCCCAGTGAGAGTCAGTGTGTGTGGAACCCGTACACCAGTGAGAGTCAGTGTCTGTGGAACCCGTACCCCAGTGAGAGTCAGTGTCTGTGGAACCCGTACCCCAGTGAGAGTCAGTGCCTGTGGAACCCGTACCCCAGTGAGAGTCAGTGTCTGTGGAACCCGTACCCCAGTGAGAGTCAGTGCCTGTGGAACCCGTACCCCAGTGAGAGTCAGTGTCTGTGGAACCCGTACCCCAGTGAGAGTCAGTGCCTGTGGAACCCGTACCCCAGTGAGAGTCAGTGTCTGTGGAACCAGTACCCCAGTGAGAGTCAGTGTCTGTGGAACCCGTACCCCAGTGAGAGTCAGTGTCTGTGGAACCTGTACCCCAGTGAGAGTCAGTGTCTGTGGAACCCGTACCCCAGTGAGAGTCAGTGTCTGTGGAACCCGTACCCCAGTGAGAGTCAGTGTCTGTGGAACCCGTACCCCAGTGAGAGTCAGTGTCTGTGGAACCCGTACCCCAGTGAGAGTCAGTGTCTGTGGAACCCGTACCCCAGTGAGAGTCAGTGTCTGTGGAACCCGTACCCCAGTGAGAGTCAGTGTCTGTGGAACCCGTACCCCAGTGAGAGTCAGTGTCTGTGGAACCCGTACCCCAGTGAGAGTCAGTGTCTGTGGAACCCGTACCCCAGTGAGAGTCAGTGTCTGTGGAACCCGTACCCCAGTGAGAGTCAGTGTCTGTGGAACCCGTACCCCAGTGAGAGTCAGTGTCTGTGGAACCTGTACCCCAGTGAGAGTCAGTGTCTGTGGAACCCGTACCCCAGTGAGAGTCAGTGTCTGTGGAACCCGTACCCCAGTGAGAGTCAGTGTCTGTGGAACCCGTACACCAGTGAGAGTCAGTGTCTGTGGAACCTGTACCCCAGTGAGAGTCAGTGTCTGTGGAACCCGTACCCCAGTGAGAGTCAGTGTCTGTGGAACCCGTACCCCAGTGAGAGTCAGTGTCTGTGGAACCCGTACCCCAGTGAGAGTCAGTGCCTGTGGAACCCGTACCCCAGTGAGAGTCAGTGTCTGTGGAACCCGTACCCCAGTGAGAGTCAGTGTCTGTGGGACCCGTACCCCAGTGAGAGTCAGTGTCTGTGGAACCAGTACCCCAGTGAGAGTCAGTGTCTGTGGAACCCGTACCCCAGTGAGAGTCAGTGTCTGTGGAACCCGTACCCCAGTGAGAGTCAGTGTCTGTGGAACCCGTACCCCAGTGAGAGTCAGTGTCTGTGGGACCCGTACCCCAGTGAGAGTCAGTGTCTGTGGAACCAGTACCCCAGTGAGAGTCAGTGTCTGTGGAACCCGTACCCCAGTGAGAGTCAGTGTCTGTGGAACCCGTACCCCAGTGAGAGTCAGTGTCTGTGGAACCCGTACCCCAGTGAGAGTCAGTGTCTGTGGAACCCGTACCCCAGTGAGAGTCAGTGTCTGTGGAACCCGTACCCCAGTGAGAGTCAGTGTCTGTGGAACCCGGACCCCAGTGAGAGTCAGTGTCTGTGGAACCCGTACCCCAGTGAGAGTCAGTGTCTGTGGAACCCGTACCCCAGTGAGAGTCAGTGTGTGTGGAACCCGTACCCCAGTGAGAGTCAGTGTGTGTGGAACCCGTACCCCAGTGAGAGTCAGTGTCTGTGGAACCCGGACCCCAGTGAGAGTCAGTGTGTGTGGAACCCGTACCCCAGTGAGAGTCAGTGTCTGTGGAACCCGTACCCCAGTGAGAGTCAGTGTCTGTGGAACCTGTACCCCAGTGAGAGTCAGTGTCTGTGGAACCCGTACTCCAGTGAGAGTCAGTGTCTGTGGAACCCGGACCCCAGTGAGAGTCAGTGTGTGTGGAACCCGTACCCCAGTGAGAGTCAGTGTGTGTGGAACCCGGACCCCAGTGAGAGTCAGTGTCTGTGGAACCCGTACCCCAGTGAGAGTCAGTGAACTCAGGGAGATAATCTGGTGGGAAAAAGAAGGAACCAATGTTTAAGACTTTCCAGCGAGTTTTGATAATCATGTGCTCGCCAAGATTACTTGGACTGTTAGTTTCCACGTTAACTTATTTTCCTTTTTTCCTTTGCCCTACTGTCTCACATCAGGCAAGAGTCACTTCTTGGCCCAAGGAAATACCAGGCTCCTGGTTCAGTGAATTCAAGCGTGGTAAACTGGTAAGCGGGCACTGCTTTCCTTTCTGGTCTGTAACCAGTCTTGTATTTTTCAGAGCAAAATGGCTCGTTGGCCGAAAGAGCAGCCTGGTGCTTGGTATAGTCAGTACAAGCGAGGCGCCCTGGTAAGTGGCTAGACTGCCCCACATCTTACTCCATGCCTGGCACTGGCTAGTGCTTTCCGATCTGGCCGCTCGTATGCTATCACGCTCGCTTTAATCTACGCAGTCACACTTACTGAGTTACTCAGAGAAGCGTAGGATTGTTGTACCCGTTTAACCTAACTACCACCGCCCACGGAGTATCAGCGCCCATGGAACCCGTACCCCAGTGAGAGTCAGTGTCTGTGGAACCCGTACCCCAGTGAGAGTCAGTGTCTGTGGAACCCGTACCCCAGTGAGAGTCAGTGTCTGTGGAACCCGTACCCCAGTGAGAGTCAGTGCCTGTGGAACCCATACCCCAGTGAGAGTCAGTGCCTGTGGAACCCGTACCTCCGTGAGAGTCAGTGTCTGTGGAACCCGTACCCCAGTGAGAGTCAGTGTGTGTGGAACCCGTACCCCAGTGAGAGTAAGTGTGTGTGGAACCCGTACCCCAGTGAGAGTCAGTGTGTATGGAACCCCTACCCCAGTGAGAGTCAGTGTCTGTGCAACCCATACCCCATTGAGAGTCAGTGTCAGTGGAACCCGGACCCCAGTGAGAGTCAGTGTCTGTGGAACCCATACCCCAGTGAGAGTCAGTGTCTGTAGAACCTGTACCCCAGTGAGAGTCAGTGTCTGTGGAACCCGTACCCCAGTGAGAGTCAGTGTCTGTGGAACCCGGACCCCAGTGAGAGTCAGTGTCTGTGGAACCTGTACCCCAGTGAGAGTCAGTGTCTGTGGGACCCGTACCCCAGTGAGAGTCAGTGTGTGTGGAACCCATACCCCAGTGAGAGTCGGTGACTGTGGAACCCGTCCCCTGGTGAGAGTCAGTGTTGGTGGAACCCGTACCCCAGTGAGAGTCAGTGTCTGTGGAACCCGTACCCCAGTGAGAGTCAGTGTGTGTGGAACCTGTACCCCAGTGAGAGTCAGTGTCTGTGGAACCCGTACCCCATTGAGACCCAGTGTCTGTGGAACCCATACCCCAGTGAGAGTCAGTGACTGTGGAACCCGTCCCCTGGTGAGAGTCAGTGTTGGTGGAACCCGTACCCCAGTGAGAGTCAGTGCCTGTGGAACCCGTACCCCAGTGAGAGTCAGTGTCTGTGGAACCCGTACCCCAGTGAGAGTCAGTGTGTGTGGAACCTGTACCCCAGTGAGAGTCAGTGTCTGTGGAACCCGTACCCCATTGAGACCCAGTGTCTGTGGAACCCGTACCCCAGTGAGAGTCAGTGTCAGTGGAACCTGTACCCAAGTGAGAGTCAGTGTCTGTGGAACCCATACCCCAGTGAGAGTCAGTGTCTGTGGAACCCGTACCCCAGTGAGAGTCAGTGTGTGTGGGACCCGTACCCCAGTGAGAGTCAGTGTCTGTGGAACCCGTACCCCAGTGAGAGTCAGTGTCTGTGGAACACGTACCCCAGTGAGAGTCAGTGTCTGTGGAACCCGTACCCCAGTGAGAGTCAGTGTCTGTGGAACCCGTACCCCAGTGAGAGTCAGTGTCTGTGGAACACGTACCCCAGTGAGAGTCAGTGTGTGTGGAACCTGTACCCCAATGAGAGTCAGTGTCTGTGGAACCCGTACCCCATTGAGACCCAGTGTCTGTGGAACCCATACCCCAGTGAGAGTCAGTGTCTGTGGAACCCGTACCCCAGTGAGAGTCAGTGTGTGTGGAACCTGTACCCCAATGAGAGTCAGTGTCTGTGGAACCCGTACCCCATTGAGACCCAGTGTCTGTGGAACCCATACCCCAGTGAGAGTCAGTGACTGTGGAACCCGTCCCCTGGTGAGAGTCAGTGTTGGTGGAACCCGTACCCCAGTGAGAGTCAGTGTCTGTGGAACCCGTACCCCAGTGAGAGTCAGTGTGTGTGGAACCCGTACCCCAGTGAGAGTCAGTGTCTGTGGAACACGTACCCCAGTGAGAGTCAGTGTCAGTGGAACCCATACCCCAGTGAGAGTCAGTGTCTGTGGAACCCGTACCCCATTGAGACCCAGTGTCTGTGGAACCCGTACCCCAGTGAGAGTCAGTGTCAGTGGAACCTGTACCCAAGTGAGAGTCAGTGTCTGTGGAACCCATACCCCAGTGAGAGTCAGTGTCTGTGGAACCCGTACCCCAGTGAGAGTCAGTGTCTGTGGAACCCGTACCCCAGTGAGAGTCAGTGTCAGTGGAACCTGTACCCCAGTGAGAGTCAGTGTCTGTGGAACTCGTACCCCAGTGAGAGTCAGTGTCTGTGGAACCCGTACCCCAGTGAGAGTCAGTGTCTGTGGAACCCGTACCCCAGTGAGAGTCAGTGTGTGTGGGACCCGTACCCCAGTGAGAGTCAGTGTCTGTGGAACCCGTACCCCAGTGAGAGTCAGTGTCTGTGGAACCCGTACCCCAGTGAGAGTCAGTGTCTGTGGAACACGTACCCCAGTGAGAGTCAGTGACTGTGGAACCCGTCCCCTGGTGAGAGTCAGTGTTGGTGGAACCCGTACCCCAGTGAGAGTCAGTGTCTGTGGAACCCGTACCCCAGTGAGAGTCAGTGTGTGTGGAACCTGTACCCCAATGAGAGTCAGTGTCTGTGGAACCCGTACCCCATTGAGACCCAGTGTCTGTGGAACCCATACCCCAGTGAGAGTCAGTGACTGTGGAACCCGTCCCCTGGTGAGAGTCAGTGTTGGTGGAACCCGTACCCCAGTGAGAGTCAGTGTCTGTGGAACCCGTACCCCAGTGAGAGTCAGTGTGTGTGGAACCCGTACCCCAGTGAGAGTCAGTGTCTGTGGAACACGTACCCCAGTGAGAGTCAGTGTCAGTGGAACCCATACCCCAGTGAGAGTCAGTGTCTGTGGAACCCGTACCCCATTGAGACCCAGTGTCTGTGGAACCCGTACCCCAGTGAGAGTCAGTGTCAGTGGAACCTGTACCCAAGTGAGAGTCAGTGTCTGTGGAACCCATACCCCAGTGAGAGTCAGTGTCTGTGGAACCCGTACCCCAGTGAGAGTCAGTGTCTGTGGAACCCGTACCCCAGTGAGAGTCAGTGTCTGTGGAACCCGTACCCCAGTGAGAGTCAGTGTCAGTGGAACCTGTACCCAAGTGAGAGTCAGTGTCTGTGGAACCCATACCCCAGTGAGAGTCAGTGTCTGTGGAACCCGTACCCCAGTGAGAGTCAGTGACTGTGGAACCCGTACCCCAGTGAGAGTCCGTGCCTGTGGAACCTGTACCCCAGTGAGAGTCAGTGTGTTTGGAATCCGTACTCTGTTGCGACGACCTCCGGGAGACAAATTGGTGTGGGAGAAAATACTTTTTACATTATCTCCCATTGAGTGAGGTGCTGTTATGAATAATAACGAGCCGGTTTGGTGCCGGCGGTGATGATGCGGGTGGGCGGGCTCTGCAAGGTTCGACGACTGTCTGAGCAACTCAGTGTCAGCGGTCCTGATCCTCCGCTCCTCCTGTCGCAGCCTCTCACCTCCTGTTTCTGCCCTGATCTTACTGTGCTCTGGAGGGTTGCCTACCTGGCTGCTGACTCCAACTCTGAGATATAGCGACAAGCCTCCGGACCTTCATTCACTGACCTTCTGCTTCACCCGCTATCTTGCGAGCATTGGACACCTTTCGAAGCATTGGCAGGGGGCTGGGGGTTGGGGGAGGTGGGCAGGAATTCCTCGGGGCCGCTCCCGCTCCCTAGGGAGTGCCACGGAAACCCTTTAAGCCGTGCTCTCAGCGAAGTAGTGCCAGAGGAGAGTGAGAGGCTTCGAGGAGTTTCCCCGCCCGTCGAGCTTAGAGAATACCCCATCACATTCAGGACTGAAGTCATTCTCCCAACTCACATCATGTATCCTCAACCTTCAGACAGAAGGGTAAAACTTAGCTCCTCCCAGTGGTGATAAATGCACCGCCTGCAGCGGTCCTGAGACCGACAAACATCCCGGGCTCCACCCACGGTCCAGGCAGAGATGTTTGATCTCAGACACACCACAGCAGAAGTGCTACAATTTGCCTCAGTGCCCTGATTGATGTCCAATTACACCCAGCTGGAAAATGTGTGGTCTGGCCCCAACTGGAGTATTGTGTCCAATTCTGGGCCCCGCACTTTAGGAAGAATGTCGAGGCCTTGGAGAGGGTGCGGAGGAGATTTACTAGAATGGTTCCAGGGATGAGGGACTTCAGTTCGGTGGAGAGACTGGAGAAGCTGGGGTTGTTCTCCTTAGAGCAGAGATGGTTAAGGGGCGATTTGATAGAGATGTTCAAAATTATGAGGGGTTTTGATAGAGTAAATAAGGAGAAACTGTTTCCAGTGGCAGGAGGGTCGGTAACCAGAGGACACAGAGTGAAGATAATCAGCAAAAGGACCAGAGGGGAGATGAGGAGAATGTTTTTCCACAGCGAGTTGTTGTGATCTGGAACGCGCTGCCTGAAAGGGCGGTGGAAGCAGATTCAATAGGAACTTTCAAAAGGGAATTGGATAAATAGTTGAAGGAGAAACATGCAGGGCTCTGGGGAAAGAGCAGGGGGAGTGGGACTAATTGGAGAGCTTGCTCAAAGAGCCGGCACAGGCACGATGGCACCTCAGTGCCAGCAAATAGTCCCATCGAGCAAGAAAGTACAGTGGAAATTTTGGTAGGAAGAATAAGGAGGTCACAGACTCCTTGGAAAATAAGAGTCTGAATGGGGTAGAGGAGCAGAGGGATCTGGGGGAACAGATTCACAAATCACTAGAAGTAGTGACGCAGGTTAATAAGGACATTTAATAAGCAAACCTAGCCCAGGGGTTCATTTCTAGAGAGATAGAATTCAAAAGCAGAGAATTTATGTTAAACTTGTAAAGAACCCTGGTTAGACCACACTTGGAGCGCTGTGCACAGTCCTGGCCTCCGTATACCCTGGTTAGACCACACTTGGAGCACTGTGCACAGTTCTGGTCTCCATATACCCTGGTTAGACCACACTTGGAGCACCGTGCACAGTTCTGGTCTCCATATACCTTGTTTAGACCACACTTGGAGCACCGTGCACAGTCCTGGTCTCTGTATACCCTGGTTAGACCACACTTGGAGCACTGTGCACAGTCCTGGTCTCCGTATACCCTGGTTAGACCACACTTGGAGCACTGTGCACAGTCCTGGTCTCTGTATACCCTGGTTAGACCACACTTGGAGCACTGTGCACAGTTCTGGTCTCCATATACCTGGGTTAGACCACACTTGGAGCACTGTGCACATATTATAAAAAGGATATGGAGGCACTGGAGAAGGTGCAAAAAAGCTTTACTAGAATGATACCAGAAATGTGAGGTTATAACCATCAGGAAAGACTGAACAGGCTGGGACTCTTTTCTCTAGAAAAGAGAAGGCTGAGGGGTGACCTGATCGAGGTCTTTAAGATTAGGACAGGGTTTGATAGGATAGAGAAGATGTTTCCACTTGTGGGGGAGACCAGAACTAGGGGCCATCAATATAAGACAGTCACTAATAAATCCAATGGGGAATTCAAGAGGAACTTCTCTACCCAGAGAGTGGTGAGAATGGGGAACTCGCTACCACAGGGAGTGGTTGAGGTGAATAGCAGAGATGCATTTAAGGGGAGGCTCGATAAACACATGAGGGAGAAAGGAATAGAAGGTTATGGTGATAGGGTGAGAGGAAGAGGGTGGGAGGAGGCTCGTGTGGAGCAGAAACACCAGCCGGAGCAGTTGGGCCGAATGGCCTATTTCTGGGCTGTACATTCTGTGTAATTCTATGAAATCAGCTCCAAGAAGGCACCAAGTGCATTTCTTAATGTTGACAGCTAGTCAAAAGATTGTCCACGGGGCAATCAGATGAAGAGCTCATAGCTTCAAGACAGCACGTGAAAATCAAAAGTACTTCATGTACTTCTTAAAAGCTACAACTTCAAAAAATAAGAAAATATGAATCGCCATTCCGATTAAAGCTTCTCACTGACGCTGGGATGTGTCGACTCCCCGAGCGTGCCCATAAATAATCAGCCATTCAGGAGAGGCAGGGATGAAGTTGTCATCGCCTAGGATATTCGGCGCCTGAGACAATGGACATGCTGTCAGCTCCAGAATGAATTCTGATCTAAACAAAGTCTAAAAAGGATGGTGTGATGGGGTCTGGTTCTGATGGCTGCCATGTTCTCTCCCGCTTGCTGTGTAACGCCTCCCCATTCCTGCATGTCTTTTCTTCCCCATGTTCAGTCATGTCACTGTCACGAGTGTTGGAAGGAACCTGGAAACGGCTAAGGATCCCGGAACAGCGGTTGGTAAACATCTTTAGTTTTAAATTGGCCTCTTTCAGACACTCACAGTCTGACAGGATGAGCAACTCTGTGCCAATGGCGGGTTGAGGGATGGGGTGGGGTTGAGGGATGGGGTTGGGGTATATGGTGGCTGAGTTGGTCTGGGGGATATAGTGGGGTTGAGAGATGGGGTTGAGGGATGTGGTGGGTGGGTTGGGTTGAGGGATGGGGTGGGGTTGAGGGATGTGGTGGGGTTGAGGGATGGGGTGGGGTTGAGGGATGGGGTGGGGTATATGGTGGCTGAGTTGGTCTGGGGGATATAGTGGGGTTGAGAGATGGGGTTGAGGGATGTGGTGGGTGGGTTGGGTTGAGGGATGTGGTGGGGTTGAGGGATGTGGTGGGATTGAGGGATGGGGTGGGGTTGAGGGATGGGGTGGGGTTGAGGGATGGGGTTGGGGTATATGGTGGCTGAGTTGGTCTGGGGGATATAGTGGGGTTGAGAGATGGGGTTGAGGGATGTGGTGGGTGGGTTGGGTTGAGGGATGGGGTGGGGTTGAGGGATGTGGTGGGGTTGAGGGATGGGGTGGGGTTGAGGGATGGGGTGGGGTTGAGCGATGTGGTGGCTGAGTTGGTCTGGGGGATATAGTGGGGTTGAGGGATGGGGTGGGTGGGTGGGGTTGAGGGATGTGGTGGGTGGGTGAGGTTGAGGGATGGGGTTGAGGGATGGGGTGGGTGGGTGGGGTTGAGGGATGTGGTGGGGTTGAGGGATGGGGTGGGGTTGAGGGATGTGGTGGGGTTGAGGGATGTGGTGGGGTTGAGGGATGGGGTGGGGTTGAGGGATGTGGTGGGGTTGAGGGATGTGGTGGGGTTGAGGGATGGGGTGGGGTTGAGGGA
The DNA here is from genome assembly GCF_052327205.1 of Somniosus microcephalus. Classification (NCBI taxonomy): domain Eukaryota; kingdom Metazoa; phylum Chordata; class Chondrichthyes; order Squaliformes; family Somniosidae; genus Somniosus; species Somniosus microcephalus. The sequence continues at coordinate 1,650,772 of NC_141009.1, read as the reverse complement.
TGGGGTGGGGTTGATTTATTAATTATGGACAGGCTTGCTGAGCCCATTGGACACCCCTGTTCCTAAAAGAAATTCTTGGCTCCCTCTGTGTGCAGTAGATTAACATCAGTATTAAATGGAGCACACGGGAAGGGGTTTAACCAGCCCATAACCAGGAGCATCCACCCAGCTGCCGTTGTAACCTTAAAAGGGACTCAGCGAGAGACGGAGGTTTGCTGGTTGTAAATTTGCCGGGGGAGACAAACTGTGGAAAATCTCCAGCCACTCCAGGTGCTCGCAATGGGTCTCTTCATTCTCGGCTGACTGTGAGTGAGTTAAAGGCGTGATGTTGGGTTTTGAATTGTCTCCTAGCGCTGTTGTTGTTCTCTCGCTCTCTCTCTCTCTCCGCAATCAGCTATCCTACGCAGACGCAGATAGCAATCCCATTGGAGTGGTGCAGATGACCTTCCTGAGGTTGCTGAGTGCCTCTGCCCATCAGAACCTCACCTACAGCTGCCACCAAACCGTGGCCTGGTACGACTCAACCACCGACAGTTACGACAAGGCCATCCGCTTCCTGGGCTCAAATGACGAGGAGATGTCCTATGACAACAACCCTTACATCCAAGCCATCGTGGACAAATGTGCAGTGAGTGCCTCCTCTTCACACTCTTGGGTTAAAGCAGAATGGTTTCTCCAAACTAGTGAACCTGTTAGCTTCAGATTCATCTCTGGTTATTGTGGTACAAGGACATACAGACCAGGGGGCTGCCTTCAGTCAGCAGATCTTAGCAACATGAGAGTGAGAGCTACAACTGGCCCTTGGCTATGGGAGGGGAGCAATCAGCCAGCACTCCTGCTACCACCCCACCCCTGCATCCACACTAATCCTGCACTCAACCTATCTTTTACTGAGCTCAACAACAGTCTTTCAGCAGTTGTACTCTCGACCCACGTTAGAAGTCGATGGCTTCCATCCCCAGTCCACCATCCCCAGTCCATCATCCCCAGTCCATCCCCAGTCCACCATCCCCAGTCCATCATCCCCAGTCCACCATCCCCAGTCCATCCCCGGTCCGCCATCCCCGGTCCGCCATCCCCGGTCCGCCACCCCCGGTCCGCCACCCCCGGTCCGCCACCCCCGGTCCGCCACCCCCTGTCCGCCACCCCCTGTCCGCCACCCCCAGTCCGCCATCCCCAGTCCGCCATCCCCAGTCCGCCATCCCCAGTCCATCATCTTTAGTCCATCATAGATAGAAACATAGAAACATAGGAGTAGGAGTAGGCCATTCGGCCCCTCGAGCCTGCTCCGCCATTTAATGAGATCATGGCTGATCATCCAAATTCAGTACCCTGTCCCTGCCTTCTCTCCATATCCCTTGATCCCTTTAGCATTAAGAAATATATCCAACTCCTTCTTGAGTATATTTAATGAATTGGCCTCTACTGCCTTCTGTGGTAGAGAATTCCACAGGTTCACCACTCTCTGGGTGAAGAAATTCCTCCTCATCTCTGCCCTAAATGGCTTACCACTTATCCTTAGACTGTGATCCCTGGTTCTGGACTCCCCGCCATCAGGAACATCCTTCCTGCATCTAGTCTGTCTAGTCCTGTTAGAATTTTATAAGTTTCAATGCGATCCCCTCTCATTCTTCTAAACTCCAGTGATTACAAGCCCAATCGACCCAATCTCTCCTCATACGTCATTCCTGCCATCCCAGGTATCAGCCTGGTGAATCTTCGCTGAACTCCTTCCATGGCAAGAACATCCTTCCTCAGATAAGGCGACCAAAACTGCACACAATACTCAAGATGTGGCCTCACCAAGGCGGTGTACAACTGCAGCAAGACATCCTTGTTCCTGTACTCAAACCCTCTCGCTATGAAGGCCAACATACCATTTGCCACCTTAACCGCCTGCTGCACCTGCATGCTTACCTTCAGCGACTGGGGAACAAGGACACCCAGGTCTCGTTGCACTTCCACTTCTCCCAATCTATTGCCATTCAGATAATAATCTGCCTTCCTGTTTTTGACACCAAAGTGGATAACCTCGCATTTATCCACATTATATTGCATCTGCCATGCTTCTGCCCAATCACCCAACCTGTCCAAATCATCCTGGAGTTTCTCGACATCCTCCTCACAGCACACACGCCCACCCGGCTTTGTGTCGTCTGCAAATTTGGAGATATTACATCTAGTTCCCTCGTCCAGATCATTAATATATATTGTGAATAGCTGGGGTCCAAGGACCGATCCCTGCGGTACCCCACTAGTCACTGCCTGCCACTCGGAAAAAGACCCGTTTATTCCAACTCTTTGCTTTCTGTCTGCCAACCAGTTCTCTATCCAAGTCAGTACCTTGCCCCCAATCCCATGTGCATTAACTTTACACGCTAATCTCTTATGCGGGACTTTATCGAAAGCCTTTTGAAAGTCCAAATACACCACATCCACTGGTTCTCCCTTATCTATTCTACCAGTTACATCCTCAAAGAATTCCAGTAGATTAGTCAAGCACGATTTACCTTTTGTCATCCCCAGTCCATCCCCTGTCCATCATCCCCAGTCCATTCCCAGTCCATCATCCCCAGTCCATTCCCAGTCCATCATCCCCAGTCCGCCATCCCCAGTCCGCCATCCCCAGTCCGCCATCCCCAGTCCAGTTCTTCGTGGGATTGAGCCCAGATCACAAAGCTGAGTCCCTGAGCCAGCGCCGAGTGGCAATCTCACTCAGAAAAGGAATTGAACTCATGTCTCCCTGGTGCAGGGGATGGCGCAGTCTGAGATTGGGTCGAAGTTGTTGGGCAGTGTAGAGGGAGTTTTGTGTTGCATCTGGTATGCCTGAGCCGGGAGAGCTGGATGCTGACCTGAGATGGGGACAGCTCCACTCCCGATACCAACATCCCTCGCCGTGATGTGCACAGTGATTCTAAACACTCATGTTAAGTGTAATTCCGACTTACTTTAGGCGCAAGATTTGGTCCAATCGGAGCTCATAGCTCGTTTGTAACCCTCTCAGATTTGGTCCTATCAGGGCTCCGAGCTCCTTTTCTAACTTTCCCCCTTTTTCTGTTTTTCTGCAGACAAAGAAAGGTTATCAGAAGACGGTGCTCGCGGTCAATACTCCCAAGGTGGAGCAGCTCCCGTTCATCGACATCATGTTCAATGACTTTGGAGAGTCGGGCCAGAAGTTTGGATTTGAAATTGGACCTGTCTGTTTCGTGGGATAAAACCATTCGAAACTTCACAGAGAGAAACGAAAAAATGTTTTAAAAAAAACACACACACACAGAGGAAGAATGAAAGGGTCTGCAAAAACCAACAACACTGTAACCTCAATGTGCAGATTTATCACCTGCGAGTTCAGAGACTGGAGGCCAAGGCGCTGAGCTGTGGCTACGCTTCAAGTTACCCGCATAGGAAGACTCCATCACGAAGTGAATCTCCCCGCTGTCCCACAACACAAACCCCCAGACATTTAAACTAGTCCGGTGAACAATTCGACAACCCAGCGACAGACTATTTGAATTCTTCCCCCCCCCGCACCGCCCCCAACCAGTGGAGTCTTCAGGAACAACGCGAGGTCTCTGTGCCAAGGCGGTGCCCAGCTCTCAGCCTCGGAAAGAGAAAGTCGGGCTCCTACTGGGGGCAGCTCAGCCGAGGGCCTGCCCCTTCGCCCCCGCCTCTCTCTCTCAGATGCTGACTGACCTTCTCTCTGTCCCTCCTGCAAGGTTTCTCTGGTGTTATTTCACATTCGTAGTTTTTTTAAATCTCGTCAAATAAATGTTTTGAATGAAACCCTTCCTCAGAAATGGTGCTGACATTTTATTATTTCTTTTTAAAACGAAAAAAACAAAACTTTTTGTACGTTTGTAAGTAAATATTTTATTGTATAATATTTTCCATTCTCCCTCGCAGCTTCCGGCTTTGACAACAATGCATGTGACTGTTAAATGTACACGGATAACTCAATCCTAATGTGCAAAAACATAAATATATATAAAATGTCTTATGTAGGATTAATAAACCATGCTCTGCTGTATTACCAAAAGCACACGGCTGTATAACACATACTTTACGCTGCACAGACACAGCTGCTCTTTGCTTTGCTTCCAGATGTTGGGCACTCCGCATGTTGGAGTTTCAGCAGGAACCTTGTCCTGCACTACGGGCCGTTCGTTCTCTTTCGTGAAACCGTCTCGGTGCTAAGTCATCGCCTTCTGTGGGAGGAGGGAAAGGGTAGCCTCTCGAGAAAGCCCATTGAAACATACAAGATTCTGAGGGGGATTGGCAGGGTCGATGCTGAGAGGTTGTTTCCCCCTGGCTGGGGAATCTAGAACTAGGGGGCATAGTCTCAGGGTAAGGGGTCGGCTATTTAGGACTGAGATGAGGAGGAATTTCTTCACTCAGAGGGTGGTGAATGTTTGGCATTCTCTGCCCCAGAGGCTGTGAATGCTGAGTCATTGAGTATTTTCAAGGCTGAGATCGAGAGATTTTTAGACCCTAGGGGAATCGAGGGATATGGAGATCGGGCGGGAAAGTGGAGTTGAGGTCGATGATCAGCCATGATCTTATTGAATGGCGGAGCAGGCTCGAGGGGCCGCATGGCCGACTCCTGCTCCTAATTCTTATGTTCTTATCACTCGAGCGGTGCCCGGGAGACTCTGGCTGGCGGGTTCACTGAAGACTAGGTGCTATTCAACCGTCTCGCGTCTGGTGCTATTCTGTCCCATTAATGCCCTTCGCTTTTTTTTTTCACAAGGCGCAGCTGATTTCCCTGGACCAGTCTCCCGAGGATCGAGGCTCCCTCACTGCCCCGGGGCAGTCTGACAACCGGATTTATGACCGCCCTGCATGCTGTTTCATGTTCATATAGTCATACCATTATGTTGTTCTTGAAACAAGGAAAAGTCTCCTTCAGCGTGGCCAGGTCTCTCCCCCTCCCCCTCCCCTCCCCCTCTGTACATTGTGCTTTATTTTAAATATCCCTCAGTGGGATGAGGTGCTCCAAGAGCAGGCAGTCCAGTCCAGTCCAGTGTTTGTGGTGCTAATTTATGTATTTGATAGAAATACGGAGCTAGTCCTTTGCTTTAGCCTTTTAATTGCTAAATAGCCCCTATTTAAAGAAAACACATTTGGAGAACTGCTTGTAGGGATCATCGTGTGCTCGTGTTCCCTCCACATTCTTTAGTTGAGTTTTCTGCCTTTTTTCGCCGATTGCTTTCCTTCAAAATCCAGTGTCCTGCAGCCAGGCCACGTCACCCACACATCTCACTGCCTGGCCTGCAGGTCCTGTCATTCTGGTTTGTTCTGCACACTTTATTCATCTCTTTCCCCATCCTTTACTAAATGGTCTCTCTCTCTCTCTCACCCACTCTTTCTCGCCAATCTCTCTCTCTCTCCCCAGTCCCTCTATATTGCTATCATTTCGCGTCCAAGGCCTGGAATGCTCTCACTTCTCACTCCCTCCATCCCTCCATTTTGTGTTTTTGCCACAAAGGTCTGTGCTCTCTTTCCTCTCTCCCAATCTCACTCCCTCTCTCTGCCTCCTCCTGATCTCTCTCCCTCCCCACTGCAGCCTCGTCCCTCAAAGATCTTGAAGGTGTTCTCTTTCCTTCTCTCACTCCCCCAATCTCACTTACTCTGCCTCTCCCTAATCTCTCTCTCCCTCCACACCGCACCCTCAGCCCTCAAAGGTCTATATCTGCTCTCTCTCTCTGTCTTCCTTTCTCATTCACTTTCTATCTCTTTCTCCATTGCCTTTTTCTTGCAGTTTTTCACTGGGTTTCTCTCACTCTCTGCCTCTCTCTGGGCCTCTCTCACTCTCTGCCTCTCTCTGGGCCTCTCTCACTCTGCCTCTCTCTGGGCCTCTCTCACTCTCTACCTCTCTCTGGGCCTCTCTCACTCTCTGCCTCTCTCTGGGCCTCTCACTCTCTGCCTCTCTCTGGGCCTCTCTCACTCTCTCTCTCTCTGGGCCTCTCTCACTCTCTGGGCCTCTCTCACTCTCTCACTCTCTGGGCCTCTCTCACTCTCTGCCTCTCTCTCTCACACAGTCTCCCTCACTCTCTGGGCCTCTCTCTCTCACTCTCTGCCTCTCTCTCTCACACAGTCTCTCTCACTCTCTGCCTCTCTCACTCACACAGTCTCTCTCACTCTCTGCCTCTCTCTCTCACACAGTCTCTCTCACTCTCTGCCTCTCTCTCTCACACAGTCTCTCTCACTCTCTGGGCCTCTCTCTCTCACACAGTCTCTCCTCACTCTCTGCCTCTCTCTCTCACACAGTCTCTCCTCACTCTCTGGGCCTCTCTCTCTCACACAGTCTCTCTCTCTCACACAGTCTCTCTCACTCTCTGCCTTTCTCTCACACAGTCTCTCCTCACTCCGCTGCTACCCAAGCCTGTATTGCCTTTGCATTAAAAACAATTTTGTAATTTTATTTTTCTTAAGAAACATTTGACTTGAACATAAAATATTGTTAATGACAAACTGTTGGAGGTTTTTTTTGGTACTTTTTATTGGCCCTGAATCTTTTACTAAGATCGTTATACTGCCATGTGACATATTGTAAATGTTTATGAGATCCCAATAAACTTGTTGATGAAACTAAGAATGCTGTCCTGTCCAATCACAGCGCTAGAAGTCACTAGAATCTGTTATTGGGACCAAGCATTTGGACAATGAGCTGATCAGAGAGCCAGCATGGATCTGTGAAGGTAAGTCATGTCTTATGAACCTAGTTGAATTTTTTGAAGAGGTAACTAAAATAGTAGATAAGGGTGTGTCTACGGATGTTGTTTATATGGACTTCCTGAAGTCATTCAACAAGGTTCCACATAAGAGACTGTTAACAAAAAGGAGCATGCTTGGAATTGGAGGCAAGCTATTGGCTTAGATAGGGAATTGGTTAGCAGGTAGTAGACAGAGAGTTGGGATAATGGGTATGTAACCCCGCTATTCAAGAAAGGAGGGAGAGAGAAAACAGGGAACTACAGGCCAGTTAGCCCGACATCAGTCATCAGAAAAATCATTAAGGAAGTTGTAACAGGGCACTTAGCAAATCCTAATATGATTAGGCAGAGTCAACATGGCTTTATGAAAGGGAAATCGTGTTTGACAAATCTAGCAGAGTTTATCTTGAGGATGTAACTAGCAGGTTAGCTAAAGGGGAACCAGTGGATGATAGTATATTTAGATTTTCAAAAGGCATTCGATTAGGTGTGTGGTTGACAGTGAGGAGGAAAGCTTTAGACTTCAGGAAGATATCAATGAACTGGTCAGTTGGGCAGAAAAGTGGCAAATGGAATTCAATCTGGAAAAGTGTGAGGTAATGCATTTGTGGAGGGGCAAAAGGCAAGGGAATACACAATTAATGGGAGGATACTGAGAGGTGTGGAGGAACAGAGGGACCTTGGAGTGCAGGTCCACAGATCCCTGAAGGTAGCAGGACAGATAGATAAGGTGGTTAAGAAGGCATACAGAATACGACAGTCCTGCCATCCCAGGAATCAGTCTGGTGAACCTTCGCTGCACTCCCTCTATGGCAAGTATATCCTTTCTTAGGTAAGGAGACCAAAACTGCACACAGTACTCCAGGTGTGGTCTCACCAAGACCCTGTACAACTGTAGTAAGACATCCTTGCTCCTGTTCTCAAATCCTCTTGCAATGAAGGCCAACATACCATTTGCCTTCCTAACTGCTTGCTGCACTTGCATGTTTGCATTCAGTGACTGGTGTACAAGGACACCCAGGTCCCTTTGTACATCATCATTTCCCAATCTAGCACCATTTAAATAATACTCTACCTTTCTGTTTTTCCTACCGAAGTAGATAACTTCACATTTATCCACGTTATACTGCATCTGCCATGTATTTGCCCACTCACTCAACTTGTCTAAATCGCCTTGAAGCCTCTTTGCATCCTCCTCACAACTCACAATCCCACCTAGTTTTGTGTCGTCAGCAAACTTGGAAATATTACATTTGTTTCCCTCATCCAAATCATTGATCTATATTGTGAATAGCTGGAGCCCAAACACTGATCCCTGCGGTACCCCACTAGTCACCGCCTGCCACCCCGAAAAAGACCCATTTATTCCTACTCTCTGTTTCCTGTCTGTTAACCAATTTTCAATCCATGTCAGTATATTACCCCCAATCCCATGTGCTTTAATTTTGCACACTAACCTCTTATGTGGGACTTTATCAAAGGCCTTCTGAAAATCCAAATACACCACATCCACTGGTTCTCCCTTATCTATTCTACCAGTTACATCCTCAAAAAACTCCAGTAGGTTTGTCAAACACAATTTCCCTTTCATAAATCCATGTTGACTTTGTCTAATCCCTTTGATATTTTCTAAGTGTCCTCACATCCTTTATAATAGACTCTAGCATTTTCCCTACTACTGATGTTAGGCTAACCGGTCTGTAGTTCCCTGTTTTCTCTCTCCCCCCTTTTTTAAATAGTGGGGTTATATTTGCCACCCTCCAATCTGCCAGAACTGTTCCATAATCTATAGAATTTTGGAAGATGACAACCAATGCATCCACTGTTTCCATGGCTACCTCTTTTAGTACTCTGGGATGCAGATTATCAGGCCCTGGGGATTTATCAGCTTTCAGTCCCATTAATTTCACCAACACTATTTTTTTACTAACACTGATTTCCTTTAATTCCTCCTTCTCACTAGACCCTTAGTTCCCTAGCATTTCTGGGAAGTTATTTGTGTCCTCTTCCATGAAGACAGAACCAAAGTATTTGTTTAATTGCTCACCATTTCCTTGTTCCCCATTATAAATTCTCCCGTTTCTGACTGTAAGGGACCTACATTTGTCTTCACTAATCTTTTTCTTTTTACTTACTTGTAGAAGCTTTTACAATCTGTTTTTATGTTCCTTGCAAGTTTACTCTCATACTCTATTTTTCCCCTCTTAATCAATCTCTTGGTTCTTTTTTGCTGAACTCTAAACTGCTCCCAATCCTCAGGCTTGCTACTTTTTCTGGCAACTTTATATGACTCCTCTTTGGATCTAATACTATCCTTAATTTCTTTTGTTAGCCATGGTTGGGCCGCTTTTCCTTTTGTGTTTTTGCGCCAGAAAGGAATGTATAACTGTTGCAATTCATGCATTTGTTCCTTAACTGTTAGCCATTGCCTATCCACCGTCATGCCTTTTAATGAAGCTCCCCAATCTATCATAGCCAACTCACTGCTCATACCATCGTAGTTTCCTTTGTTTAGATTTAGGACCCTAGTTTCAGATTGGACTTCTTTACTTTCCACCTTAATGAAGAATTCTATCATGTTATGGTCACTCTTCCCTAAAGGACCCCACACAACAAGATTATTAATTAACCCCTTCTCATTGCGCAATACTCAATCTAGGATAGCCAGTTCCCTAGTTGGCTCCTCAACGTACTGGTCTAAAAAACCATCTCGTACACACTCCAGGAATTCATCCTCCGTAGTATTATTGCTATTTAGTTTGGTCAGTCTATGTAGATTAAAGTCACCCATGATTACTGTAGTACCCTTGTTACATGCATCTGTAATTTCCTGTTTGATAATGACCAGATAATCTGTTTTTGTGATGTTGATTGAGGGATAAATATTGGCCTGGACACCGGGGAGAACTCCCCCGCTCTTCTTCCAGATAGTGCCATGGGCTCTTTTACGTCCACATGAGAGAGCAGATGGGGCTTGGTTTAATATCTCATCTAAAAGACGGCACCTCCGACAGTGCAGCACTCCCTCAGTACTGCACTGTAGTGTCAGCCTAAATTCTTGTTCTCAAGTCTCTGGAGTGGGACTTGAACCAACAACCTTCTGACTCAGAGGCAAGGGTGCTACCAACTTAGCCATGGCTGATGGGTGGGGTGGTGTAATATATTTGCATGGATAGAGGATTGGTTAAAGGACAGAAAACTGGCCAGTAGGAATTAACAAGTCATTTTCAGTTTGGCAGGCAGTAACTAGTGGGGTGCCGCAAGGATCAGTGTTGGGGCCTCAGCTATTTACAATCTATATTAATGACTTAGATGAAGGGACCGAGTGTAATGTATTCAAGTTTGCTGACGATACAAAGCTAGGTGGGACAGTAAGCTGTGAGGAGAACACAGAGTCTGCAAAGGGATATAGATAGACTGAGTGAGTGGGCAGTAAGGTGGCAGATGGAGTATAATGTGGGGAAATGTGAGGTTATTTGCTTTTGTAGGAAGAATAGAAAAACAGAATACTTTATAAATGGTGAGAAACTTAAATATTGGTGTTCAGAGGGATTTGGGTGTCCTCGGAGTTAGCATGCAGGTACAGCAAGCAATTAGGAAGGCAAATTATACAATCAATAAGGTAGAGGAGAACATCTGTATAACCACTGGAGTGGAGGGAATACAATCGATACACAATACCTGGTCAGGGACAGAGGGAGGGAATTCTTTTGATCAAAAGCAAAATACTGCAGATGATGAAAATCTGAAATAAAAACAGAAAATGCTGGAAATACTCAGCAGGTCAGACAGCATCTGTGGAGAGAGAAACAGAGTTAACGTTTCAGGCCGATGACCTTTCATCAGAACTGAAAGAGATTAGAGATTTAACAGTTTGTAAGCAAGTAGGGGGCAGGGCGGGGCAAACCTAGAGTCCAGACTCCGCATCATTACCTCTGGTGTCCCCCAAGGATCTATCCTTTGCCCCTCCGCTTCCTCATCTACATGTTGACCCTTGGTGACATCATTCGAAAACACGTCAGGTTCCACGTGTACGTGACGACACCCAGCTCGCCCTCACCACCACCTCGCTCAACCCTGCCACTGTCTCTGATTTGTCATGCTGCTTGTCCGACATCCAGTTTTGGATGAGCCATAATTTCCTCCAATTAAATATCGGGAAGACTGAAGCCATTGTCTTCAGTCCCCGCCACAAACTCCGTTCCCGAGCCACTGACTCCATCCCTCTCCCTGGCATCTGTCTGAGGCTGAACCACACTGTTTTTAACCGTGGCATCCTGTTTGACCCTGAGCTGAGCTTCCGACCACATATCTGCGCCATAACTAAGACCACCTACTTCCACCTCCGTAACATCGCCCGACTCTGCCCCTGCCTCAGCTCATCCGCTGCTGAAACCCTCATCCCATGTCTTTGTTACCTCCAGACTCAACTATTCCAACACACTCCTGGCTGGCTTCCCACGTTCTACCCTCCGTAAACTTCAGCTCATCCAAAACTCTGCTGCCCCGTGTCCTAACTCACACCCAGTCCCATTTACCCATCACCCCTGTGCTCACGGACCTACATTGGCTGCCTGGCCCCCAACACCTCAATTTTAACATTCTCAACCTGGTGTTTAAAGCTCTTCATGGCCTCGCCCCTCCCTATCTCTGTAAACTCCTCCAGTCCTATAACCCCTGACCCTCCCTTCACCCCACCATTGGTGCCATGCCTTCAGCCTCATAGGCCCCAAGCTCTGGAATTCCCTCCTAATATCTCCTTCCTTGGCTCTGCGCCCATTTGGGTGTTTTTGGACTACGCTTCTGTGGAGCCCCTTGGGACATTTTTCTACGTTAAAGGTTCTATATGAATGCACTGAAGTGTCTGGTCTGGATTGTAGACTCACGTCCCTAAGTAGAATTCACCCAGATGTTACTCTGCCTGTGAATAATGCAGCTGTGTGTCGCAGTATCCCTATCCCGTTTTAATCTGTTAGCAAATCATGAACAACTTAAAATGCATTCATCTCTGCTGGTTCGATGACTTCTCCACCCAGCATCATAAGACGTTTACCACCTCAACTCAACCGGCCAATCGTCCTTGGGCCGAGACCTTGAGTCTTACCCTTGTCCTTTGTCCCAGTCGACAGACCAATAGAAGACACCTTTGACCGAGCTTTTAGACCCAACAACTCCCTCATAGGCTCAGTGCCCACTTTTGTCTGATTGCCCTTGTGAAGCTTTGGAATGTTAAAGACGCTGTATAAATGCCAGGTGCTGTTGCAACAATCTCATTAAACAAAAAGGTGAGCATCGTTTCCATGGAAACTGGGAAGTACCTGACTTGCCTGCAGAGAAGTTGTTTGTGGCATTGCAGTAGCGCACATGGCCACAGAGTAGTGCTGTGTTGAATCTGGTCCAGCTGGCGATGGCCGGCACATCCTTACAATCCAACAGAGAGGGATAATCACCGAGCCCTGGAGTACACCAGGGACAGTGACAGAGCTCGTGACAGTGAGGCCAGGTTTGCTGGAGAGGATCTTAACCTCCCAACTCATTCCCTTAGAGTTGAAAAGCCCAAGTCAAGGAGGAAAGTCCCACAGTGCAGGGCAGCAACAAGGCTGAGAAGACGAAGGAGGAGAGGAGACAAATCAGGATGGTCTGACGAGGGAATGGCAAGATTGTTTTTAAAGATTCTTGTCGATTCTCGGAGTGAGAGAGGTGAGGAATCTGAGGAAAGAATGAGTTAGAGTGGCAGACAGTGCGAGGGGTCTCAATGTGGACACAGTGAGGTTGAAGGGGGCAGGGGGAGTGACAGACGCAGGATTTGGAAGCTAGGACTCTGCTGCCCGTGTCCTAACTCGCACCGATTCCCGTTCACCCATCACCCCCTGTGCTCACTGCCCCGTGTCCTAACTCACACCCAGTCCCGTTCACCCATCACTCCCTGTGCTCACTGCCCCGTGTCCTAACTCACACCAAGTCCCGTTCACCCATCACCCCCTGTGCTCACTGCCCCGTGTCCTAACTCACACCCAGTCCCGTTCACCCATCACCCCCTGTGCTCACTGCCCCGTGTCCTAACTCACACCCAGTCCCGTTCACCCATCACCCCCTGTGCTCACTGCCCCGTGTCCTAACTCACACCCAGTCCCGTTCACCCATCACCCCCTGTGCTCACTGCCCCGTGTCCTAACTCACACCCAGTCCCGTTCACCCATCACCCCCTGTGCTCACTGCCCCGTGTCCTAACTCACACCCAGTCCCGTTCACCCATCACCCCCTGTGCTCACTGCCCCGTGTCCTAACTCACACCCAGTCCCGTTCACCCATCACCCCCTGTGCTCACTGCCCCGTGTCCTAACTCACACCCAGTCCCGTTCACCCATCACCCCCTGTGCTCACTGCCCCGTGTCCTAACTCACACCCAGTCCCGTTCACCCATCACCCCCTGTGCTCACTGCCCCGTGTCCTAACTCACACCCAGTCCCGTTCACCCATCACCCCCTGTGCTCACTGCCCCGTGTCCTAACTCTCACCCAGTCCCGTTCACCCATCACCCCCTGTGCTCGCTGACCTACACTGGCTCCCGGTCCGGCAACGCCACAAATTTAAAATTCTCATCCTTGTTTTAAAATCGCCCCATGACCTCGCCGCTCCCTATCTCTGTAACCTCCTCCAGCCCCACAACCCCCCGAGATCTCTGCGCTCCTCCAATTCTGGCCTCTTCCGCATCCCTGATTTCCTTCGGGCCGGGGAGGGGGGTTAAATTGAATGACATTTTTTCCCACGGTATTGGGAAGTGATGTAAAGCTGCCGGTTCGCTATGACCCGATTTCGCACTACCGGTGAAGACCAGTCTCACCCCCCAAGAAGCTGAAATCTTAACTTCTTAGCAATGCACTGCATGGCGTGTTGCAGATCTGTGCAGAGCTGAAAGGGGCCGGGTTCCATCCCCAGTCAGCCCTCAGGTTGGTGGTAATGAACGTTACAATCGGGAGCCCCCCCGAGACTAGTGAGGGGACCAATCAGCTAGGTTTACTGCTCCTGCCCCTCACCCAGTGCTTTGTCCTGGAATGTGTGTGGTTCCTGGGATTGGCTGTCAAACTCCCCAGTCAAAGCCCACACAATTGGTACTTGGTGATCTACCAGAGAAGATCAGGAACTGTACAGTACTTCCAGACAGAGAGCCCTTTTACATTCCCTCGACACAGGTTCCACAGACACTGACTCTCACTGGCGTACAGGTTCCACAGACACTGACTCTCACTGGGGTACGGGTTCCACAGACACTGACTCTCACTGGGGTACGGGTTCCACAGACACTGACTCTCACTGGGGTACGGGTTCCACAGACACCGACTCTCACTGGGGTACGGGTTCCACAGACACCGACTCTCACTGGGGTACGGGTTCCACAGACACCGACTCTCACTGGGGTACGGGTTCCACAGACACCGGCTCTCACTGGGGTACGGGTTCCAAAGACACCGACTCTCACTGGGGTACGGGTTCCACAGGCACAGGCTCTCACTGGGGTATGGGTTCCACAGACACTGACTCTCACTAGGGTACGGGTTCCACAGACACTGACTCTCACTGGGGTACGGGTTCCACAGACACTGACTCTCACTGGGGTACGGGTTCCACAGGCACTGGCTCTCACTGGGGTACGGGGTCCACAGACACTGACTCTCACTGGGGTACGGGTTCCACAGGCACTGGCTCTCACTGGGGTATGGGTTCCACAGACACTGACTCTCACTGGGGTACGGGTTCCACACACACTGACTCTCACTGGGGTACGGGTTCCACACACACTAACACTCACTGGGGTATGGGTTCCACAGACACTGACTCTCACTAGGGTACGGGTTCCACAGACACTGACTCTCACTGGGGTACGGGTTCCACAGACACTGACTCTCACTGGGGTACGGGTTCCACAGACACTGACTCTCACTGGGGTATGGGTTCCACAGACACTGACTCTCACTGGGGTATGGGTTCCACACACACTGACACTCACTGGGGTACGGGTTCCACAGACACTGACTCTCACTGGGTTGTGGGTTCCACAGACACTGACTCTCACTGGGGTACGGGTTCCACAGACACTGACTCTCACTGGGGTATGGGTTCCACAGACACTGACTCTCACTGAGGTATGGGTTCCACAGACACTGACTCTCACTGGGGTACGGGTTCCACAGACACTGACTCTCACTGGGGTACGAGTTCCACAGACACTGACTCTCACTGGGGTACGGGTTCCACAGACACTGACTCTCACTGGGTTATGGGTTACACAGACACTGACTCTCACTGGGTTATGGGTTCCACAGACACTGACTCTCACTGGGTTATGGGTTCCACAGACACTGACTCTCACTGGGTTATGGGTTCCACAGACACTGACTCTCACTGGGGTATGGGTTCTGATGTAAGAAAAAGGAGACTTACCATCAAGTAACTTTAAAGTAAGCTTTAAGTAACTTATAAACACACTATATACACAAGAGAGGTCTTTACCATGCCTCTGGTAGAAGCCTCTTACAATACTGAACAGACCAGTATTTATACCAGTCCAACAGGAAGTGACATTTGACAGGAAGTGAGGTATGTACACAGTTCATAGTTCACAGGAAGTGATGACATAACTTCCCGGAAGTTATCGTTTTTATCACAGGTTCCACAGACACTAAGGGCTCGATTTTGCCAGGCCCGAGGAGGTGGGATTGGAGGCGTGTGATTCGGTAAAATCGCAAAAAATGGCGTGCGGGCCCAATCCCGCCTCCATCCCTCCTCTGAGCAATTTTCCCAAATGCATGTTTTCTGACCCCCTTTCAATCCCGCCTCTTAACAACCACTTAATTGCCTCTATAATCCCATTTTGAGAGGCCTTTCTGATTTTAACACATTTCCCACGTCCTGCACGTCTCCTCTGGACCACGCCAGTGAATCCTGGCGGCCTCACAAGTTGTTTGCTTATTAACGGCTGCAGCTCCACCATTAAAATGGAGTTTTCATCAATCATCGCTTGCAGGTGGCAGAACTTTGTTGTCTCAGGTCTGGGGGAACTTTTAGCAGGCATACCTATTGTTGTGGAAGTTTGGAGCCTGACACCCATCTCCAGTGTGACCTCCTGGGAAACCCCTCTCGCCACCTTGACTGAGCGCTTCTTCAACTGAGGCATATACCAGAAGCATGGAAATGATTTATTTCCTTTCCTCCTGGACATCAGATTCGGACGAAGACCAGCCGTGGCAGCAGCAGAACCATGAACAACAGCACCACCACCAGCAGCAGCAACAACAGGAGCGATAAGCTGCTGCTCACCCACCTGAAGCTGCACAGGCCAGAAGGCGCCAGCGCGCGACCACATTGCTGCCCGGGATGCAAGGGACGCACTCATGTTGGCCGGATATGCTTAGCCTGCACAATCAAACACTTTTGCCTCACACCTTCTTATCAGATGATCGACAATGGCCAAGAACCTGCGGATTCCTATCACTCTGACCACCATACTGACAATTGCAAGTCGCCCTAAGCCCTCAATGTGGAAGTCCCATTAGCGAATTGACACATGCCACGACTGCAACAGTTTGCCATCAGAATTTTTTATGACAATAAGCAACTGATGGCTTTTCAAAATTAAACACAACATTACACCCAAGTGACTACCCTTGTGACTACTTGTGCATTATCTTCCTGTTACGCATGCTCCTACGTGGTGCTTCCCCTGTGGCTTCAGCAGATGTGGAGGCCCCTTGCTCACTTTCTTGCTGCTCCTGTCTCGACACCTTTGGCGGGCATCCTCTGGGGTGGCGAACCTGTGAGGGCTCAGCAACAGTCTGCTGCTCCTGCGGCTGTGCAGGGGTTGAGACTCCGATCTCAGTTGGGTGGGGACTCTGGTGGGGCTCTGACCGAGGGCTCTGCAGTGGCATGGTCGTGTGAGCGCTAAGAGAGGAATCCCCACTTCCTCCTGGACAGTGGGGATGGGGGCTCTCGATGGTCCTGTGGGGGAGTAAAGGAAAGAGTTAGAGATGTGAGGTCATGGTTACATGCACATTGAATTGTGCAGATGATTGTAAGTCAACCTGTTAAAGCATCAGAATCATTATCAGTCACTCATGCAATGTCAATGAGAGAGATGCCAAACTATTCTGTCACCAGCTTGCTGTGATGCGCCCGCCTGTCCAACCCCCACTTGGGAATCCTCCTCGATCCCGGCAATTTCCAGGGCCGCCTCCTCCGAGGTGGTGAGCTGGGCCACTGAGGGTGGCCCTCCTCCTGTCCTCGCTCTTTCCCTCTCATTGTGGGCTCTCTTTTCCTGCAATGAGGGACAAAAGTGGAGTTTGAGTGAGAATGAAGGAGTGAGTGTAGAGAATCCAAAGCATAGATGCTTAGAAGGAGACAAAGGGCCCTCCCTGTGTGTTGTAAGTTGTCATTGCATCACAGTGATAGAGAGTGCGAGGACTGCATGGTCGAATAGTTAAGTGAATGTGACCATACAAAGAGAGGGAATGGGTAAGGGTGCAGGGATGTAAGTGTCAAGTGGAATGTGGAGGAAGAGGTTGGCAAAGCTGAGTGATGGTGAGGAGAGGCGATGAGGATCAGATTGAGGGTGATGGGAAAGTCATACTCACTTTTCCTGTGCGGAGAAGGTCATGAAACCTCTTCCTGCACTGCAGCCAGGTTCTGCGGCTAATCGAGATGGAGTTGACCTCCTGGGCCACTTGCAGCCACACAGCTTTAGTCTGCTGGGTGGCTTTTTTCTCCCTGATGAAGGGAAGAGCACCTCCTTATTGGATCTTGCTCCCTGCACCAGAGCTTGGAGGGAGGGCTCATCAAAGCGAGGTGCACACTTTAGCTTGCTGGTGGACATGGTCAGTAAATGAAGTCCTTCAGACAATGTCCAAAGTGTTTCCAGTCTCCAGAAGAAGCAAGGCTGCTCACAGGCTTTAAATCCAGCAGCACCGATGACATCATCGGAGGCGACTTTCAGGATGGAAAGACTCATTGGGCCAGAAGTTTCCACACGCTGGAAATCAAGTGCCCAATTAGGGGAAAATTGCAATTTTTCAACACTTCACTTCAGAGTCAGGGTCCTGACAAGAATCCCACCTGAGAGGCCCCAGCCAGCCCACATTGGCAAAATCAAGCCCTAACTCTCACTGGGGTACGGGTTCCACAGACACTGACTCTCACTGGGGTACAGTTCCACAGACACTGACTCTCACTGTGGTACAGTTCCACAGACACTGACTCTCACTGGGGTACGGGTTCCACACACACTGACTCTCACAGGGGTACGGGTTCCACACACACTGACTCTCACTGGGGTACGGGTACCACAGACACTGACTCTCACTGGGGTACAGGTTCCACAGACAGTGACTCTCACTGGGGTACGGGTTCCACACACACTGACTCTCACTGGGGTACGGGTTCCACAGACACTGACTCTCACTGGGGTACGGGTTCCACAGACACTGACTCTCACTGGGGTACAGGTTCCACAGACACTGACTCTCACTGGGGTACAGTTCCACAGACACTGACTCTCACTGTGGTACAGTTCCACAGACACTGACTCTCACTGGGGTACGGGTTCCACACACACTGACTCTCACAGGGGTACAGGTTCCACACACACTGACTCTCACTGGGGTACGGGTACCACAGACACTGACTCTCACTGGGGTACGGGTTCCACAGACAGTGATTCTCACTGGGGTACGGGTTCCACACACACTGACTCTCACTGGGGTATGGGTTCCACTGACATTGACTCTCACTGGGGTACGGGTTCCACAGTCACTGACTCTCACTGGGGTACGGGTTCCACAGGCACGGACTCTCACTAGGGTACGGGTTCCACAGGCACTGACTCTCACTGGGGTACGGGTTCCACAGGCACTGACTCTCACTGGGGTACGGGTTCCACAGACACTGACTCTCACTGGGGTACAGGTTCCACAGACACTGACTCTCACTGGGTTACGGGTTCCACACACACTGACTCTCACTGGGGTACGGGTTCCACAGACACTGACTCTCACTGGGGTACGGGTTCCACAGACACTGACTCTCACTGGGGTACGGATTCCACACACACTGATTCTCACTGGGGTACGGGTTCCACAGACACTGACTCTCACTGGGGTACGGGTTCCACAGACACTGACTCTCACTGGGGTACGGGTTCCACAGGCACTGATTCTAACTGGGGTACGGGTTCCACAGGCACTGACTCTCACTGGGGTACGGGTTCCACAGACATTGACTCTCACTGGGGTACGGGTTCCACACACACTAACTCTCACTGGGGTACGGGTTCCACAGACACTGACTCTCACTAGGGTACGGGTTCCACAGACACTGACTCTCACTGGGGTACGGGTTCCACAGACACTGACTCTCACTGGGGTACGGGTTCCACAGACACTGACTCTCACTGGGGTACGGGTTCCACAGACACTGACTCTCACTGGGGTACGGGTTCCACAGACACTGACTCTCACTGGGGTACGGGTTCCACAGACACTGACTCTCACTGGGGTACGGGTTCCACAGACACTGACTCTCACTGGGGTACGGGTTCCACAGACACTGACTCTCACTGGGGTACGGGTTCCACAGACACTGACTCTCACTGGGGTACGGGTTCCACAGACACTGACTCTCACTGGGGTACGGGTTCCACAAACACTGACTCTCACTGGGGTACGTGTTCCACAGGCACTGACTCTCACTGGGGTACGGGTTCCACAGACACTGACTCTCACTGGGGTACGGGTTCCACAGGCACTGACTCTCACTGGGGTACGGGTTCCACACACACTGACTCTCACTGGGGTACGGGTTCCACAAACACTGACTCTCACTGGGGTACGGGTTCCACAGACACTGACTCTCACTGGGGTACGGGTTCCACAGGCACTGACTCTCACTGGGGTACGGGTTCCACAAACACTGACTCTCACTGGGGTACGGGTTCCACAGACACTGACTCTCACTGGGGTACGGGTTCCACAGACACTGACTCTCACTGGGGTACGGGTTCCACAGACACTGACTCTCACTGGGGTACGGGTTCCACAGACACTGACTCTCACTGGGGTACGGGTTCCACAGACACTGACTCTCACTGGGGTACGGGTTCCACAGACACTGACTCTCACTGGGGTACGGGTTCCACACACACTGACTCTCACTGGGGTACGGGTTCCACAGACACTGACTCTCACTGGGGTAAGAGAGTCTGTGCCTTTGCGGACGGTTTGGTGTGAGTGTAGCAATGAGTTAATAGTGAATGTGCCATCTGACAGCTCGCAGATCTACTCCTATTCTTGTCTCATTTTCTGTAAAAATAATAATAAACGTGTAGATTCTTTTCCCCGCCCCAAACTTTGGCCCGACCCTGAGGTGGAGGGAATTAAGATGAATTAATTCCACATCAGGTTTCCTGGGAAGGCAGAAATAATTGAGGAGGGTAGTAACCATGGCAACTGCTGTGCGGTTAGATTTGAATCAGTGATGCGGAAACAGCGAGGTGATGGAGCGGGGGGGTCTGACTGATACCAGCTACACGCGCTGGTCCCCTCCCCCTCTCCACAGATGAACAGGCAAATCCGTGCAGGGAAAACTCCACAGGGAATGTGGGACAGATTGCAAGAAAGCAAAGGGCAGGCGGATGAAGAATTAGTTTGTCAGCGGCCCCATGGTTTGTATTATTGCTGAAGGACGAGTGGGCAGAAAACACAGGAACCGGAGGAGGCCATTCAGCCCCTCCAGCCTGTTCCACCATTCAATTTGATCATCGCTGATCTGTATCTTAACTCCATTTACCCACCTTGGTTCCGTAACCCTTAATACCCTCGCCCAACAAAAATCCATCAATCGCTGTTTTAAAATTTTCAATTGACCCCTGGCCTCGACAGCTTTTTATGGGAAGAGAGTACCAGATTTACGCTTCCCTTTGTGTGAAAACACCTCGATTAGATCACCCCGTAATCTTCTAAACTCGAGGGAATTCAAGCCCAGTCTGTGCAACCTGTCCTCGGAATTTAACCCTTTTAGCCCCGGTGTCATTGCGGTGAATCTGCGCTGCCCCCCCAGGTTTGGTCTTGTTTTCGAGATCAGTGAGGGGTTGGGGTTGGACGGTCTCACTGAGCTCTCGGGAATGAGCTCGCTGCTCCCTCTATCGCTAATGCGCAAAGAGGTGCGGAGCTGGGAGGCTGCGTGAGATCTGCAGGCAGTGCCCGCAACATTTTCGTTAAGCGCCTGTTGCAGTTTATTCTGCAGGGGTTGGCATCCAGCGAGCTGGACGGGGGAAGAAAGTGAAAAATCCGCCATTAAACAATCGAACAGCAGAGTTTTGAAGGGCAAGTGGAGCCACACCAAAGGACAATTAATACCATCCGAGGGGGGAGAGAGAGGGAGGGAGGGGTTGAACAAAGGATTCCCGGACCCATTCTCACTGTGCTCACCCACACTG
Source organism: Somniosus microcephalus (assembly GCF_052327205.1). Classification (NCBI taxonomy): domain Eukaryota; kingdom Metazoa; phylum Chordata; class Chondrichthyes; order Squaliformes; family Somniosidae; genus Somniosus; species Somniosus microcephalus. Next base: position 1,629,577 of record NC_141009.1, on the reverse strand, counting down.
TGCACCAGCTCTAATGTCAGCTGTGGCTCAGTGGGACCCTCGCTGCTGAATCAGCAGGTCATGGGTTCAAACCCAACTCCAGATACTTGAGCACAAAAATCCAGGCTGACACTCCCAGACACTGAGGGAGCGCCGCACTGTCGGAGGGGCAGTACTGAGGGAGCGCCACACTGTCAGAGGGGCAGTACTGAGGGAGCGCCGCACTGTCGGAGGGGCAGTAATGAGGGAGCGCCACACTGTCAGAGGGGCAGTACTGAGGGAGCGCTGCACTGTCGGAGGGGCAGTACTGAGGGAGCGCCGCACTGTCGGAGGGGCAGTAATGAGGGAGCGCCACACTGTCAGAGGGGCAGTACTGAGGGAGCGCTGCACTGTCGGAGGGGCAGTACTGACGAAACGCCGCACTGTCGGAGGGGCAGTAATGAGGGAGCGCCACACTGTCGGAGGGGCAGTACTGAGGGAGCACTGCACTGATGGTGCAGCAGTACTGAGGTTGAGCTGTACTGTTGGGAGGGCACTACTGAGGGAGCATTGCACTGTCGGAGTGGCTGTACTGAGGGAGAGCTGCACTGTCGGAAGGGCAGTACTGAGGAAGCGCTGAACTGTCGGAGGGCCAGTACTGAGGGAGAGCTGCACTGTCGGCGGGGCTGTGCTGAGGAAGTGCCGCACTGTCGGAGGGACAGTACTGAGGGAGCACCGCACTGTCGGAGGATCAGTACTGAGGGAGCGCCGCACTGTCAGAGGGGCTGTACTGAGGGAGCGCCGCACTGTCGGAGGGGCAGTACTGAGGGAGAGCTGCACTGTCGGAAGGGCAGTACTGAGGGAGAGCTGCACTGTCGGAAGGGCAGTACTGAGGGAGCGCCGCACTGTCGGAGGGGTAGTACCGAGGGAGAGCTGCACTGTCGGAAGGGCAGTACTGAGGGAGCGCTGCACTGTCGGAGGGGCAGTACTGAGGGAGCGCTGCACTGTCGGAGGGGCAGTACTGAGGGAGCGCTGCACTGTCGGAGGGGCAGTACTGAGGGAGCGCTGCACTGTCGGAGGGGCAGTACTGAGGGAGTGCTGCACTGTCGGAGGGGCAGTACTGAGGGAGCGCTGCACTGTCGGAGGGGCAGTACTGAGGGAGCGCTGCACTGTCGGAGGGGCAGTACTGAGGGAGCGCTGCACTGTCGGAGGGGCAGTACTGAGGGAGCGCTGCACTGTCGGAGGGGCAGTACTGAAGGAGCGCTGCACTGTCGGAGGGGTAGTACCGAGGGAGTGCAGCACTGTCGGAGGGGCAGTACTGAGGGAGCGCCGCACAATCCGAGGGCCAGTACTGAGGGAGCGTTGCACTGTCAGAGGGGCAGTACTGAGGGGGCGTTGCACTGTCGGAGGGGCAGTACTGAGGGAGTGCTGCACTGTCGGAGGGGCAGTACTGATGGAGCACTGCATTGTCGGAGGGGCAGTAGTGAGGGCAATCTGCACTGGCGGAGAGGCAGTACTGAGGGAGTGCTGCACTGTCGGAGGGGCAGTATTGAGGAAGCGCCGCACTGTCGGAGGGTCAGTACTGAGGGAGCGCTGCACTGTCGGAGGGGCAGTAATGAGGGAGCGCCGCACTGTCGGAGGGGCAGTACTGAGGGAGCGCCGCACTGTCGGAGGGGCAGTACTGAGGGAGCGCTGCACTGATGGTGCAGCAGTACTGAGGTTGAGCTGTACTGTTGGGAGGGCACTACTGAGGGAGCATTGCACTGTCGGAGGGCCAGTACTGAGGGAGCGCCGCACAATCCGAGGGCCAGTACTGAGGGAGCGTTGCACTGTCAGAGGGGCAGATCTGAGGGAGAGCTGCACTGTCGGAGGGGCAGTACTGATGGAATGCTGCACTGTCGGAGGGGCAGTACTGATGGAGTGCTGCACTGTCGGAGGGGCAGTACTGATGGAGCACTGCATTGTCGGAGGGGCAGTAGTGAGGGCAATCTGCACTGTCGGAGTGGCAGTACTGAGGGAATGCTGCACTGTCTGAGGGGCAGTACTGAGGAAGTGATGCTTTGTCGGAGGGACCCTACTGAGGGAGGGCTGCACTGACAGCGGGGCAGCACTGAGGGAGGGCTGCACTGTCGGAGGGGCAGTACTGAGGGAGAGCCGCACTGTCGGAGGGGCAGTCCTGAGGGAACGCCGCACTATCGGAGGGGCAGTACTGAGGGAGCACCGCACTGTCGGAGGGGCAGTACTGAGGGAGCGCCGCACTGTCGGAGGGGCAGTACTGAGGGAGCGCCGCACTGTCGGAGGGGCAGTACTGAGGGAGCGCCGCACTGTCGGAGGGGCAGTACTGAGGGAGCGCTGCACTGACGGAGGGGCAGTACTGAGGGAGCGCCGCACTGTCGGAGGGGCAGTACTGAGGGAGTGCTGCACTGTCGGAGGGGCAGTACTGAGGGAGCGCCGCACTGTCGGAGGGGCAGTACTGAGGGAGCGCCGCACTGTCGGAGGGGCAGTACTGAGGGAGCGCCGCACTGTTGGAGGGGCAGTACTGAGGGAGCGCCACACTGTCCGAGGGACTTTCTTGCAGACGAGATGTAAACTGAGGCCCTATGTAAAAATCCCACGGCACTATTTGGATGAAGAGCATGGGCGTTCTCCCCGGTGTCCTGGACCAACATTTATCCCTCAACCAACATCACTCACACAGGTGACCTGGTCATTGTCAGGTTTCTGAGGGATCTTGCTGTGTGTAAATTGTCTGGTGCGTTTGTTACATTACAACAGAGACGACACTTCAACAAACACTTCATTGGCTGCAAAGCGCATTCGGACATCCTGAGGTGATGAAAGGCACTGGAGAAATGCAAGTTCTCCTTTTCTTCTTTTTATTTTCATACCCTGTGCCTTCAAATAATTACACATTTGCTTTGCCTGCAGTTTAGCGCAGCGGTGTTAACCCTTTAATATAAACAGGTGAACACCTGCGGACAAAGCGCGCGAAGGGTCACCCCTCACGATTCACCCCATGATTGATCAGCAGGGAGATTGAATGGACGCAGTGCCGGTCTGCATCGCACAATGGCTGGGGTTGTTCTCTCCTGTTAACTTCCAGGGCCCGAGAGGAAGGCTGTGTAAATATACCGAGCAGAGCAGTGCATGGTGGGAGGTCCTGTTGTCAGTTTACTGATTCCGGCTGGCGTGGAGCTAGTGCGGAGGTAGTTGGCCAATCAGTGGGAGCGAATGGCCTGTCGGAATATTGGGGTCAGGAGTGGGTTTAACTTGGAATCCATTGTATAAATAGAAAATGAAGAGAAAGCTACACAGCACCTTACAGCACCGGAGGAGGCCATTCGGCCCATCGTGCCTGGGCCGGCTCTTTGAAAGAGCTCTCCAATTAGTCCCACTCCCCCTGCTCTTTCCCCACAGCCCTGCAAATTTACCCCCATCAGATCTCATGCAGATGGGCCATATATTGGGAAAAGATTTCTCAGTGAACGCGAATTGTGTCAAGTCTCCCAGCAATAACCGTGATATTCCATGGCAGGTCCTATTGATTGTTCTCAAGTCCTGGGTATAATTGGGATTCTGACCACTTCACAGCTTACAAAGAATGTTATTGCAGTCTGTGAATAAAATACGGGAGGAATAAACCGTTATTAAGATGCAATTTCCTGCAAGCTGCTTCTTGTAAAATAATCACAGATACATCCATTGAACAGCCCAGTGTCTCTGCCGGTGTGATTAATGTATTGATCTACAGGGTAGCTGACACATGGAGCAAATGATCTGCTCATTGTACCTGCGGCAGGGCATCTGATCATCACAGAACGTGTTGTCCTCATCTCACTGCCTAATATTAACCCCTCTCACTCTGGGGGCAGTATTTACCCCTCTCACACTGGGACAGTAATTACCCCTCTCACTCTGGGGCAGTAATTACCCCTCTCACTCTGGGGCAATAATTAACCCTCTCACACTGGGACATTAATTATCCCTCTCACTCTGGGGCAGTATTTACCTCTCTCACTCTGGGGCAGTAATTACCCCTCTCACTCTGGGGCAGTAATTACCCCTCTCACTCTGGGACATTAATTACCCCTCTTACTCTGGGGCAGTAATTACCCCTCTCACACTGGAACAGTAATTACCCCTCTCACTCTGGGGCAGTAATTACCCCTCTCACACTGGGACATTAATTATCCCTCTCACTCTGGGGCAGTAATTACCCCTCTCACACTGGGACAGTAATTACCCCTCTCACTCTGGGGCAGTAATTACCCTCTCACACTGGGACAGTAATTATCCCTCTCACTCTGGGGGCAGTATTTACCCCTCTCACTCTGGGGCAGTAATTACCCCTCTCACTCTGGGGGCAGTAATTACCCCTCTCACTCTGGGGACAGTAATTACCCCTCTCACTCTGGGGCAGTAATTACCCCTCTCACTCTGGGGGGGCAGTAATTACCCTTCTCACTCTGGGACAGCAATTACCCCTCTCACTTTGGGGAGGGGCAGTAATGACCCCTCTCACTCTTGGGCAGAAATTACCCCTTTCACTCTGGGGGCGGTAATGACCGCTCTCACTCTGGGACATTAATTAACCCTCTCACTCTGGGACAGTAATTACCCCTCTCACTCTGGGGGGGCAGTAATTACCCCTCTCACTCTGGGGCCATAATTACCCCCTCACTCTGGGACATTAATTAACCCTCTCACTCTGGGACAGTAATTACCCCTCTCACTCTGAGACAGTAATTAACCCTCTCACTCTGGGACAGTAATTACCCCTCTCACTCTGGGGCATTAATTACCCCTCTCACTCTGGGGTGACAATTACCCCTCTCACTCTGGGACAGTAATTACCCCTCTCACTCTGGGGCGGCAATTACCCCTCTCAATCTGGGGCAGTAATTACCCCTCTTACTCTGGGGCAGTAATTACCCTTCTCACTCTGGGACAGCAATTACCCCTCTCACTCTGGGGGGGGGCAGTAATTACCCCTCTCAGTCTGGGGGCAGTAATTACCCCTCTCACTCTGGGGCAGTAATTACCCCTCTCACTCTGGGGGGGCAGTAATTACCCTTCTCACTCTGGGACAGCAATTACCCCTCTCACTCTGGGGGGCAGTAATTACCCTTCTCACTCTGGGACAGCAATTACCCCTCTCACTTTGGGGGGGGCAGTAATGACTCCTCTCACGCTTGGGCAGAAATTACCCCTTTCAATCTGGGGGCGGTAATGACCCTTCTCACTCTGGGACAGTAATTACCCCTCTCACTCTGGGGGGGGGGCAGTAATTACCCCTCTCACTCTGGGGCCATAATTACCCCCTCACTTTGGGACATTAATTAACCCTCTCACTCTGGGACAGTAATTACCCCTCTCACTCTGAGACAGTAATTAACCCTCTCACTCTGGGACAGTAACTACCCCTCTCACTCTGTGGGCAGTAATTACCCCTCTCACTCTGGGGCAGTAATTACTGCTCTCATTCTGGGGCAATAATTACCTCTCTCACTCTGGGGCATTAATTACCCCACTCACTCTGGGGCTGGATTTACCCCTCTCTCACTGGGGCAGTAATTACCCCTCTCACTCTGGGGCAGTAACTCCCCCCTCTCTCTTTGGGGCAGTAATTACCCCTCTCTCTCTGGGGCAGTAATTGCCCCTCTCTCTCTGGGGCAGTAATTACCCCTCTCTCTCTGGGGCAGTAATTACCCCTCTCTCTCTGGCGCAGTAATTACCCCTCTCTCCCTGGGGCAGTAATTACCCCTCTCTCTCTGGGGCAGTAATTACCCCTCTCACTCTGGGGCAGTAATTACCCCTCTCAGTCTGGGGAAGTTATTACCCCTCTTTCTCTGGGGCTGGAATTACACCTCTCACTCTGGGGACAGTAATTACCCCTCTCACTCTGGGGACAGTAATTACCCCTCTCACTCTGGGGCAGTAATTACCCCTCTCATACTGGGGCAGTAATTACCCCTCTCTCTCTTGGACAGTAATTACCCCTCTCACTCTGGGGCAGTAATTGCCCCTCTCTCTCTAGGACAGTAATTACCCCTCTCACTCTGGGACAGTAATTACCCCTCTCACTCTGGGGCAGTAATTACCCCTCTCATACTGGGGCAGTAATTACCCCTCTCACTCTGGGGCAGTAATTACCCCTCTCACTCTGGGGCAGTAATTGCCCCTCTCTCTCTTGGACAGTAATTACCCCTCTCACTCTGGGGCAGTAATTGCCCCTCTCTCTCTAGGACAGTAATTACCCCTCTCACTCTGGGACAGTAATTACCCCTCTCACTCTGGGGCAGTAATTGCCCCTCTCTCTCTAGGACAGTAATTACCCCTCTCACTCTGGGACAGTAATTACCCCTCTCACTCTGGGGCAGTAATTACCCCTCTCACTGTGGGGCAGTAATTACACCTCTCACTCTGGGACAGTAATTACCCCTCTCACTCTGGGGCAGTAATTACCCCTCTCATACTGGGGCAGTAATTACACCTCTCACTCTGGGGACAGTAATTACCCCTCTCTCTCTTGGACAGTAATTACCCCTCTCACTCTGGGGCAGTAATTGCCCCTCTCTCTCTAGGACAGTAATTACCCCTCTCACTCTGGGACAGTAATTACCCCTCTCACTCTGGGACAGTAATTACCCCTCTCACTCTGGGACAATAATTACCCCTCTCACTCTGGGGCAGTAATTACCCCTCTCACCCCGGGGCTGTACTTACCGCTGTCGCACTGTGTTGAGTTCGCTGAGCTGAGCCAGGGACAGGGGTAGTGGGTCATACCATAAGCCACAGTGTCGGTGATTGCAGATCTCCCCGCCCACTCTCTCAGGCTGAACCAAACTGTTCGCAACCGCAGCGTCCTATTTCTCCCTGAGCTCAGTTTCCGACCACATATTCTGTCCATCACCAAGACCACCCACTTCTACCTCCATAACATCGCCCATCTCCGCCCCTGCCTCAGCTCATCTGCTGCTGAAACGAATCCGTGCCTTTGTTACCTCCAGACTCAACGATTCCATCACTCTCCTGTCCGGCCTGCCATCTTCCACCTTCCATAAACTGGAGTTCATCCAAATCTCTGCTGCCCGTGTCCAAACTCACACCCAGTCCCGTTCACCCATCACCCCCTGTGCTCACTGCCCCGTGTCTTAACTCACACCCAGTCCCGTTCACCCATCACCCCCTGTGCTCACTGCCCCGTGTCCTAACTCACACCCAGTCCCGTTCACCCATCACCCCCTGTGCTCACTGCCCCGTGTCCTAACTCACACCCAGTCCCGTTCACCCATCACCCCGTGCTCACTGCCCCGTGTCCTAACTCACACCCAGTCCCGTTCACCCATCACCCCCTGTGCTCACTGCCCCGTGTCCTAACTCACACCCAGTCCCGTTCACCCATCACCCCCTGTGCTCACTGCCCCGTGTCTTAACTCACACCCAGTCCCGTTCACCCATCACCCCCTGTGCTCACTGCCCCGTGTCCAAACTCACACCAAGTCCCATTCACCCATCACCCCCTGTGCTCACTGCCCCGTGTCTTAACTCACACCCAGTCCCGTTCACCCATCACCCCCTGTGCTCACTGCCCCGTGTCCTAACTCGCACCCAGTCCCGTTCACCCATCACCCCCAGTGCTCACTGCCCCGTGTCCTAACTCGCACCCAGTCCCGTTCACCCATCACCCCCAGTGCTCACTGCCCCGTGTCCTAACTCACACCCAGTCCCGTTCACCCATCACCCCCGTGCTCACTGCCCCGTGTCCTAACTCACACCCAGTCCCGTTCACCCATCACCCCCTGTGCTCACTGCCCCGTGTCCTAACTTGCTCCCAGTCCCGTTCACCCATCACCCCCTGTGCTCACTGCCCCGTGTCCTAACTCACACCCAGTCCCGTTCACACCATCACCCCCTGTGCTCACTGCCCCGTGTCCTAACTCACACCCAGTCCCGTTCACCCATCACCCCCCTGTGCTCACTGCCCCGTGTCCTAACTCACACCCAGTCCCGTTCACCCATCACCCCCTGTGCTCACTGCCCCGTGTCCTAACTCACACCCAGTCCCGTTCACCCATCACCCCCTGTGCTCACTGCCCCGTGTCCTAACTCACACCCAGTCCCATTCACCCATCACCCCCTGTGCTCACTGCCCCGTGTCCTAACTCACACCCAGTCCCGTTCACCCATCACCCCCTGTGCTCACTGCCCCGTGTCCTAACTCACACCCAGTCCCGTTCACCCATCACCCCCTGTGCTCACTGACCTACATTGGCTCCTGGTCCAGCAAACATAGAAACTAACGGCTGAAAATTCAGTAGCCTTAGCGCCTCATTTGAGGCGCTAGAGGGCCTTGCGCCGGAGTTATGGCCAGTAGTGAAATTCCCTGGGGCCCTAAATCGGCGTTGCTCCGGTAGCGCTGCGCCGGCACCGATGACGTCATCGGTGTGCGCAGCGTCCCGGTTGCCGTGGTAACCCGCCCGAACTCCGAAATTGAGTTGCAGCCGCAACCAGCGTTTTGTCAGAGGTGCCTTACTGCAGTTAGCGCCGGCGCATTAAAGGCCCTGCGGCGGCCGGCCGCTTTCCCGCCGGCCGCCTGCCCGCAGCTCCCTCCCCGGACTTCTCTCCCCCCCCCCCCCGGAACAGATGCAAGCCCGGCACTTGTCCGAGGTGCCGAGCTCATTTTTAAACAGATTTGCGCGGGCCGCGGCCGGGTGCAGGCAGCTCCTCCTTAACGGAAGGAGGAGGCCTGCACTTCCCCAGCCTGCCGCACCGCATCGGGTGCCGCAGCGCCGGAATTGCGGCGCGAAACGGCAGTTAGCGCCCTTTTCCAGGCGCTAAGACCCTTCAGTAGCGCCGGCAGCCATTTGGGCGCGGCGCCACTGAATTTTTGGCGCGCGCAGGGGACTTAGCGCCGGCACTAATTTCCGGCGCTAAAGCCCTGGCTAAGCCAAAACCCAATTTCTAGGCCATAGAAACATAGAAGATATGAGCAGGAGTAGGCCATTCGGCCCCTTGAGCCTGCTCTGCCATTCAATGAGATCATGGCTGATCGTCCAAGTTCAGTACCCTGTTCCAGCCTTCTCTCCATATCCCTTGATCCCCCCAGCCTTAAGAAATATATCCAACTCGTTCTTGAATATATTTAATGAATTGGCCTCAACTGCCTTGTGTGATAGAGAATTCCACAGGTTCACCACTCTCTGGGTGAAGAAATTCCTCCTCATCTCTGTCCTAAATGGCTTACCCCTTATCCTTAGACTGTGACCCCTGGTTCTGGACTCCCCCATCATCGGGAACATCCTTCCAGCATCTAGTCTGTCCAGTCCTGTTAGAATTTTATAAGTTTCAATGAGATCCCCTCTCATTCTTCTAAACTCCAGCGAGTACAAGCCCAATCGACCCAATCTTTCCTCATATGTCATTCCTGCCATCCCAGGTATCAGCCTGGTGAATCTTCGCTGCACTCCTTCCATGGCAAGAACATCCTTCCTCAGGTATGGCGACCAAAACTGCACACAATACTCAAGATGTGGTCTCACCAAGGCCCTGTACAACTGCAGCAAGACATCCTTGTTCCTGTACTCAAACCCTCTCGCTACGAAGGCCAACATATCATTTGACTTCTTAACCGCCTGCTGCACCTGCATGCTTACTTTCAGCGACTGGTGCACAAGGACACCCAGGTCTCGTTGCACTTCCCCATCTCCCAATCTATTACCATTCAGATAATAATCTGCCTTCCTGTTTTTGACACCAAAGTGGATAACCTCGCATTTATCCACGTTATATTGCATCTGCCATGCTTCTGCCCAATCACCCAACCTGTCCAAATCATACTGGAGTTTCTCGGTATCCTCCTCACAGCACACACGCCCACCCAGCTTTGTGTCATCTGCAAACTTGGAGATATTACATCTAGTTCCCTCATCCAGATCATTAATATATATTGTGAATAGCTGGGGTCCAAGGACCGATCCCTGCGGTATCCCACTAGTCACTGCCTGCCACTCGGAAAAAGACCCGTTTATTCCAACTCTTTGCTTTCTGTCTGCCAACCAGATCTCTATCCAAGTCAATACCTTGCCCCCAATCCCATGTGCCTTAATTTTACACGCTAATCTCTTATGCGGGACCTTATCGAAAGCCTTTTGAAAATCCAAATACACCACATCCACTGGTTCTCCCTTATCTATTTTACCAGTTACATCCTCAAAAAATTCCAGTAGATTAGTCAAGCACGATTTTCCTTTTGTAAATCCATGTTGACTTTGTCTGATCCGGTCACTTTTTTCCAAGTGTTCTGCTATTACATCCTTTATAATGGACTCTAGCATTTTCCCCACTACCGATGTCAGGCTTACCGGTCTATAATTCCCTGTTTTCTCTCTACCACCTTTTTTGAACAGTGGGGTAACATTAGCTACCCGCCAATCCATGGGTACTGTTCCAGAGTCTATCGAATTTTGGAAGATGACCCGCAATGCATCTACTATTTCTAGGGCCACTTCCTTAAGTACCCTAGGATGTAGATTATCAGGCCCTGGGGATTTATCAGCCCTCAATCCCATCAATTTCCCTAACACCGTTTCCCTACAAATACTGATTTCTATCAGTTCCTCCCTGTCATTAGACCCTATGTTCCCCGACATCTTTGGGAGGTTATTTGTGTCCTCCTTTGTGAAGACAGAACTAAAGTATGTATTTAATTGGTCTGCCATTTCTTTGTTCCCCATTATAAATTCCCCTGATTCTGACTGCAAGGGACCTACGCTTGACTTCACCAATCTTTTTCTCTTCACATATCTATAAAAGCTTTTACAGTCAGTTTTTATGTTCCCTGCAAGCTTACTCTATTTACCCCCTCTTAATTAATCCCTTTGTCCTCCTTTGTTGAATCCTAAACTGCTCCCAATCCTCAGGTTTACTGCTTTTTCTGGCCAATTTATATGTCCTCTCCTTGGATCTTATGCTATCCCTAATTTCCCTTGTTAGCCACGGTTGAGTCACCTTTTTTGTTTTATTTTTATGCCAAATTGGGATGAACAAATGTTGTAGTTCATCCATGTGATCTTTGAATGTTTGCCATTGCCCATCCACCGTCAACCCTTTGAGTGACATTCCCCAATCAATCCTACCCAACTCGCACCTCATACCATCGTAGCCTCCTTTATTTAAATTTATGACCCTAGTCTCTGAGTCAACTGTTTCACTCTCCATCTTAATGAAGAATTCTATCATATTATGATCGCTCTGACCCAAGGGGCCTCACACAACAACATTGCTAATTAATCCTTTTTCATTACATAATACCCAGTCTAAGATGGCCTGATCTCTAGTTGGTTCCTCGACATATTGGTCCAGGAAACCATCCCGTATACACTCCAGGACTTCTTCCTCCACAGTATTGTTACGAATTTGGTTAGCCCAATCTATATGTAGATTAAAGTCACCCATGATAACTGCTGTGCCCTTATTGCACGCTCCTCTAATTTCCCTTTTGATGCCATCCCCGACCTCTGCATTACTGTTTGGAGGTCTATATACCACTGCCACTAACGTTTTCTGCCCCTTGGTATTTTTCAGTTCTACCCATACAGATTCCACATCATCAGAGCTAATATCCTTCCTTTCAATTGTGTTAATCCCCTCTTTAACCAGCAATGCTACCCCACCTCCTTTTCCTTTTTGCCTATCTTTCCTGAATATTGAATATCCCGGGATATTGAGTTCCCAGCCTTGGCCACCCTGCAACACATCGATTTTAAAATTCTCATCCTTGTGTTCAAATCCCTCCATGGCCTCGACCCTCCCTATCTCTGTAATCTCCTCCAGCCTCACAACCCCCCGAGATAGAAACATAGAAACATCGAAGATAGGAGCAGGAGTAGGCCATTCGGCCCCTCGAGCCTGCTCCGCCATTCAATGCGATCATGGCTGATCATCCAAATTCAGTACCCTGTCCCTGCCTTCTCCCCATATCCCTTGATCCCTTTAGCCTTAAGAAATATATCCAACTCCTTCTTGAATATATTTAATGAATTGGCCTCCACTGCCTTCTGCGGTAGAGAATTCCACAGGTTCACCACTCTCTGGGTGAAGAAATTCCTCCTCATCTCAGTCCTAAATGGTTTACCCCTTATCCTTAGACTGTGACCCCTGGTTCTGGACTCCCCGACCATCGGGAACATTCTTCCTGCATCCAGTCTGTCTAGTCCTGTTAGTCCTAGATCTCTGCGCTCCTCCAATTCTGGCCTCTTGAGCATCCCCGATTTTAATTGCTCCACCATTGGTGGCCGTGCCTTCAGCTGCCTGGGCCCAAGCTCTGGAATTCCTTCCCTAAACCTCTCCACCTCTCTCTCCTCAGCAGCAGCGGCGGCGGCAGTGCGGACCTGGGTGGAGCGGCGAGGCAGCGGCGGCGATACCAACTCAGCACCGGCAGAATTTTCAAAGAGTGACGTCAGAAGTCAAAAGTGACGTCAGCACAAGGGGAGGGAGCTGATTGAGGCCGGTGTCGAGAGCGGCGGTACAAGGCTTACCAATCTCACAGACCAGCGGCGGCGATCCTGAGCCACGTCACGATTCAAAAAGGGGCCTGATAATCTACATCCTAGGGTACTTAAGGAAGTGGCCCTAGAAATAGTTGATGCATTGCTGGTCATCTTCCACAATTCTACAGACTCTGGAACAGTACCCATGGATTGGAGGGTAGCTAATGTTACCCCACTATTCAAAAAAGGTGGTAGAGAGAAAACAGGGAATTATAGACCGGTAAGCCTGACATCGGTAGTGGGGAAAATGCTAGAGCCCATTATAAAAAATGTAATAGCAGAGCACTTGGAAAACAGTGACAGGATCGGACAAAGTCAACATGGATTTACAAATCGGAAATCGTGCTTGCTTAATCTACTGGAATTATTTGAGGATGTAACTGGTAGAATAGATAAGGGAGAACCAGTGGATGTGGCGTATTTGGACTTTCAGAAGGCTTTCAACAAGGTCCCCCATAAGAGATTAGCGTGTAAAGTTAAAGCACATGGGATTGGGGGTAAGGTCCTGACTTGGATAGAGAACTGGTTGGCAGACAGGAAGCAAAGAGTTGGAATAACCGGGTCTTTTTCCGAGTGGCAGGCAGTGACTAGTGGGGTACCGTAGGGATCGGTCCTTGGACCCCAGCTATTCACAATATATATTAATGATCTAGACGAGGGAACTAGATGTAATATCTTCAAGTTTGCAGACGACACAAAGCTGGGTGGGCGTGTGTGCTGTGAGGAGAATGCAGAGAAACTCCAGTATGATTTGGACAGGTTGGGTGATATTATGTCCGTGTATAATTGAGACACGGACTGCAGGAGTTGCTTATAACAGGTCTTTACTGAATGGAGGCAACCTGGAACTACTATGCAAATGTTACTACACAGGCTTATATACAGGGGTGGTCACTACTGGTACTGCAATATACAGGGGCTGAAGAATATAGTTCCTTCTGCAAAGTACATACACTACAATTCCACCCCTTTTAGCTAAACAGTACATAACATTCGATTAACAATGAAATAACATATTTACAATTACAGTTGCTAGATACATTAGTTGAAGTTAAGCAATTATAAATTCGGTCTTTGAGGAGGCTTCCTGATTCTGTCTGGATAACGCCTCTTTGGGGTATCAGGTTCTTCTGGCAAAGTTGAGTCGGGGTCAATGTCGTTGTTTGGTTCGTCTGCTTCCAATACCGCCGATTCTGAGGTAGATGCAATTGGTACTTCGGTTTCATCACCAGGTGTATAGGATCGTGGTGTAGATTTGACGTTTTCCAGTGACTCTAGAATCTGGTCAGCATGGTGTTGTATCCGTGTGTTAATGGAGACATGGAATGCAGGAGTTGGTTTAACAGGTGTTTACTGAACAAAGTCTGGAGGTGAACTAAAAGATACAAGACGCTATACAGGCTTATATACCCGAGTGGTCACTACCGGTATTACAGTACACAGGGACTCTTAAAGGTACATACACTACAATTGCTCCCCTTTTAGATAATTAGTACATAACATTTTAAGTAATCATTAATTAACATGTTTACAAGAACAATAATCTACACATTTGTTGCAGTTAATCAATTATAAGTCAGTCTCTCTGGAGGCTTCCTGACTCGGTCCGGATAACGCCTCGGTGTTGTAGTAGTTTTCGGTGGTGTAGTAGGTTCTTTTGGCAAGGTCGATTCGGCTTGAATGCCAGTGTCGGGTTCATCTGGTTCCAGTATCACCGGATCGGAGGTAGATACTATGGGTATCTCTGCTTCATCATTAGGCGTATAGAGTTGTGGTGTAGGTTGTCCCTTTTCGGATGACTCTATGATCTGGTCAGCATGGCACCTTATTATGCTTTCTCCAATGTCCACGGTATACATCAGTGGTCCTAGTCGTGTGCAAATAATTCCAGGCTGCCATTTCTCGGTACGGTAGTCCCGGGCCAAAACTTGTTGACCTATCTGGAAGGTTCTAGTTGGCCTTTCATTCATGCCTTGAAATTGCCGGTTCTCTACGTCCCTTCTGATGTTTGGCTTGATCAAATCCAGCCGGCATCTTAGTCTTCTATTGAAAAACATCATGGCGGGAGTTTGGTTTGTAACCACATGTGTTGCATTCCTGTACGCAAACAAGAAGTTATCTACCTTATGTTGTAGATTTATGTCTTCATTACCCATGGCCTTTATGGCCTTCTTGAAGGTCTGGACAAACCTTTCAGCTAATCCATTGGTGGCGGGATGGTATGGGGCGGACGTGTAGTGCTTAACCCCATTGTTTTTTAAGAACTTCCTGAATTCTTCGGACACAAATTGCGGTCCATTATCACAACAGATCTGTTCAGGCAGCCCATTCCTGGCAAATATGGTCCTTAATACTGTGATGGTTTTTTCTGTGGTGGTGGAGGACATCTTTATTACCTCCGGCCACTTGGAGTGTGCATCCACCGTGATTAAGAACATTGAGTCCATAAATGGACCAGCAAAGTCGATATGTACCCTTTGCCATGAAGATGAGGGCCACTCCCATGGATGTAGAGGGGCTTGTGGTGGGGCGTTTTGGACCTTCTGGCATCCTAGACAGCTCTTGGTCATTTCTTCGATGTCTCCATCGATACCTGGCCACCACACAAACGCTCTGGCTAGGTTCTTTATTTTCACTCCACCCAGATGCCCCTCGTGAAGCTCCTTTAGCACTTTATCCTGGAGTTTGGGTGGAATCGCCACTTTGGATCCACACATCAAGGCTCCTCGGCACACTGACAGCTGTTCTCTTCTTTGCGAGAATGCTGGCAACAGTGGTTCGCCATGTGCTGGCCATCCCTTCACCGTTAAATCGTAGACTCGTGAGAGAGTCGGGTCATTTCTCGTTTCCTTTTCAATGGTAGAATTTGTTACTGGTAGACATTCCACTATGGTTGAGTGGAACATCTCCACTGGGTCCACTGTAGGTGCCTCTTCTACCGTTGGCAACGGTAGGCGCGATAAACCATCAGCATTCCCATACTGTTTTGATCCTTTGTATTCTATGTCATATTGGTGTGCCCCTAGGAAAAGGGACCACCTCTGTAGCCTTTGCGCTGTCATAATGGGAACGCCCTTTTTAGGGTTGAATATGGAGAGGAGGGGTTGATGGTCAGTCAACAAGGTAAATTTTTGTCCGTGTAGGTAATGGTTGAATTTCTTCACTCCCCACACCAGGCTGAGTGCTTCCCTGTTGATCTGGGCATAGTTACGCTCAGCTGAGTTCAATGAGCGTGACGCAAAAGCTATCGGCCGCTCCGAGCCATCAGGGAGTCTATGCGATAATACTGCTCCTACGCCGTAAGGGGATGCATCGCACGCCAGTCTGATTGGCAGTGATGGGTTGTAATGAGCGAACACTTCCTTGGACGTGATCAAGCCTTTGCATTTATGGAAGGCACATTTACAGTCTTCGCTCCATTTCCAAATTACTCCCGTTTGTAGCAGTGCGTTAAGAGGGTGCAGAACAGTTGACAAGTTCAGTAAAAATTTATGATAGTAATTTATCAATCCCAGGAACGACCTTAATTGTGAGACATTTTCAGGTGCTGGGGCTTTTATGACCGCTTCAATTTTTTCAGGTGACTTATGCAACCCTTCTTCGTTAATTATATGGCCACAATATGATATTTGTTTCTGGAAAAATTCGCACTTGGGCCGATTTGCTCGTAGGCCCCGTTCTCTCAGCCTAGTGAGCACCTGCTCCAAATTGGCAAGGTGCTCGTTGTCGTTTTCTCCTGTTACAAGGATGTCATCTAGGTAGCATTGAGTCCCCGGAATCCCTTGCAGGACTTGCTCCATAGCTCTTTGCCAGATAGCTGGAACTGATGCTACTCCGAAAACCAGTCGATTGTACTGGTACAGGCCTTTGTGTGTGTTTATCGTGAGATACTTTTTAGAGGCCTCCTCAACCTCCATCTGTAGATATGCCTGTGCCAAGTCAATTTTGGTGAAACATTTCCCTCCGGATAGTGAGGCGAAAATATCTTCTATCCTCGGAAGAGGATACTGTACCATGTGAAGGACCGGGTTTACAGTCACCTTGAAGTCCCCACAGATGCGAATTTTTCTCTGTTCTTCAGATTTATCATTATTCAACGTTTTCTTCATGACCGGGACGATGGGTGTTGCCCACTCGCTCCAATCTACCTTGGATAACACGCCTGCCTTTTCCAAATTCTCCAGCTCTGCCTCGACTGCTGGACGAATTGCGTATGGCACCAGCCTTGCCTTAAAAAACTTGGGAATTGCCGCATCTTCCACTTTTATTGAGGCGGTGACGCCTTTCAAGGTTCCTAGTTCCTGTTGAAACACTTCTTTGACGTTGGCCAAGATGTCTTTTAATCGTTCAGGTATGACATCATCCTCATTTTTTTTCTTACTGGTCACCATCAGTGCCTGAATGGAGTGCCAGTCTAAACGTATCTTCCTGTTCCATTCACGTCCCAACAGCAGTGGACCACCATCTTGCAGAACGTATAAATACAACTTCTGTATTTCCTTGCCGTTGTATACAACAGGCACCCTTATTTTCCCTCTGGGGTATACTTTCTGCCCCGTATATGTCTTCAAGATAATGGATGTGTCTTTCAAAGGTATATGCGGAAATAGCCGCTCGTAATCCCGTCGACTTATGACGGTCAGAGCTGATCCTGTATCTAGCTCCATTTTAACTGGGGACCCCGTTATCGTGAGGGTAACCCAAATGGTCTGGTAATCTTCTTTGGCAATTACATTATGTAATTTGAGACAGCTTAGTCTCTTGTTTCCGGAGTCGCTATTGCTCTTCTGGTCTTCGGAGCTACTGTCCGTCATCATTTGTACCTTCCTGTACTTTTCCTTATTGACTTTTTCTCTGTCAGTGGATTTTTTGTTTCCAGATCGGCACACACGTGCAATGTGTCCCATCTTTCCGCATTGCCTGCATGCTTTGTCCTTGAACCAGCAGTCCCTCTGGTCATGGGTGGATCTGCTGCAGCGATAACATCTCTCGAAACCCCGTGTCATTTCATGGGTGCCGAAGTCCTGTGGCTTTTGCTGTATCTCTGCAGCTCCTCTTGCTGCTGCTTCGTATGATACAGCCACACTGAAAGCCTTGTCCAGTGTCAAATCTTTCTCAGAAAGTAGCCTTTTCTGTGTTCCTTCACTTAGGAGACCGCAGAGGAATTTGTCTCGTAGAGAATCTGCCAGTCCTGCCCCGAATTGGCAGTGCTTTGGCAGCTTTCTTAATTCGGCGAGGTAATCAGCGTTACTTTCATCCTTGTGCTGATTCCTCCTGAAGAATTTGAATCGTTCCGCTATCAGCAGCGGTGTTGGGTTTAAGTGCTCCTGTAGGGTATCAACAATCTCCTTAAAATTCTTGTCCATCGGTTTGGCTGGAGTGATTAAGTTTCGTAACAGCCCGTATGTCCTTGCGCCCATCAGATTTAGAAGTACCGATGCCTTTTTATCATCCTCTACTTCATTCGCTGTGCAATATACCTCCAATCTTTCCACATATGTGGTCCAATCCTCTATATTACTATCGAAAGCAGTAATATTGCCAGTCTTAGGCATCCTGAAAATCAAAAATGGCGCCTCCCGCGCTTTCCTTTCTTCCCTGCCGAGAAAAAATGGCGCCTCCCGCGCTTTCCCGCCGCTGCCGCTGCTGACAACGCTGTTCTCCGCGGTTTTTATTTACACAGATATTTTTAATAGTTGGAGACTCGTTCCCGCCGGACTCTCTGGGACTTTTCCCTCCCTCTGCTTGGTCCGAACGCCGACCTGCTTTGCAGCGCCGGCCGTCTCCCGAGTGCTCCACCCTTCGTCTCTGTTTTCCTCCGCCTTCCGACTCGCTGCTCGGCCCCGCTGCAGAGCCACCCGATTGAGCCCCAGCCCGCCGCCCAGGAAGGATTAGTGCAGTACCTGCCACCAGCCCGGCTAGCTGGTGAAACCACAGTTTTTTTTTCTTTTTTTTTTCTTCGACCTTCGTCTGAGGAATCGATCTCCTTGAGGTGCTGCCGAATTGCAGGTAAGTCCGTTTCCAATTCGTCGCTACTGATGTATCCATGTGTTAATGGAGACACGGAATGCAGGAGTTGGTTTAACAGGTGTTTACTGAACAAAGTCTGGAGGTGAACTAAAACATACAAGACGCTATACAGGCTTATATACCCAAGTGGCCACTACCGGTATTACAGTACACAGGGGCTCTTAAAGGTACATACACTACACATGGCGTCTTACAATGCTCTCTCCAACATCCACGGTATACATTAGAGGTCCTTGCCGTGTGCAGGTCGTTCCTGGCTGCCATTTCTCTGTGCGGTAGTCCCGGGCCAAAACTGGTTGACCTATCTTAAAACTCCTGGTTGGCCTTTCATTCATATTCTGAAACTGCCTGTTCTCCACATCCCTTCTGATGTTTGGCTTAACCAAATCTAAGCAGCATCTTAGTCTTCGATTGAAGAACATCATGGCTGGAGTTTGGTTGGTAATCGCATGTGTCGCTTTCCGGTAGGCAAACAAGAAGTTATCCACCTTGTGTTGTAGGGGTATGTCTTCATTACACATTGCCTTGATAGCCTTCTTAAATGTTTGAACGAACATCTCGGCCAATCCATTAGTGGCTGGATGATATGGGGCGGATGTGTAATGCTTAACACCATTGTTCTTTAAGAACCTCCGGAACTCTTCAGACACAAACTGTGGTCCATTGTCGGAGCAAATCTGTTCAGGCAGCCCATTCCTGGCGAATATGGTTCGTAAGACTGTGATAGTTTTTTCTGTGGTGGTTGAGGACATTTTTATTACCTCTGGCCACTTTGAATGTGCATCCACCGCAATTAAAAACATCGAGTCCATAAATGGAGCAGCAAAATCAATGTGCACCCTTTGCCATGGAGATGAGGGCCACTCCCATGGAGGTAGAGGGGCTTGTGGTGGGGCGTTTTGGACCTTCTGGCATCCTGTACAGCTCTTGGTCATCTCTTCTATTTCTCTATCGATTCCCGGCCACCACACAAACGCTCTGGCTAAGTTCTTCATTTTTACCCCTCCCAGATGACCCTCATGAAGCTCATTGAGCACTCTATCCTTCAATTTGGGTGGAATTACTACCCTGGATCCACACATCAAGGTTCCTCTGCACACTGACAGCTGTTCTCTTCTCGGCGAGAATGCTGGCAGCAGTGGTTCGCCATGTGCTGGCCACCCCTTCACCGTTAAATCATAGACCCAGGAGAGTGTCGGGTCATTTCGTGTTTCCTTTTCTATGTTTGCATTCGTCACAGGGAGACATTCGACTATGGTCAAGTGGAATATCTCCACTGGATCCACTGCAAGTTCTTCTTCCACTGTCGGCAACGGTAGGCGTGACAATCCATCAGCATTCCCATGCTGTTTAGTTCCTTTGTACTCGATGTCATATTGGTGTGCCCCTCGGAAAAGGGACCACCTCTGTAGCCGTTGTGCTGTCATCATCGGTACGCCCTTTTGAGGGTTGAAAATGGAGACAAGAGGTTGATGATCAGTAACTAGAGAAAATTTATGACCGTGCAGGCAGTGATTGAACTTCTTCACCCCCCACACCAGGCTGAGGGCCTCTCTGTCAATCTGGGCGTAGTTACGCTCGGCTGAAGTTAACGAGCATGACGCAAAAGCTATCGGCCTCTCTGAACCATCAAGGAATTTATGTGACAGTACCGCCCCAATGCCGTAGGGAGACGCATCACACGCCAGTCTTATCGGTAGTGATGGGTTGTAGTGAGCCAATACTTCTCTTGAAGTGATTAGGTCCTTACTCTTCCCCGCTTACATTCATCACTCCATTTCCATGCTACTCCCGTTTGTAGTAGGGCGTTCAGTGGGTGCAGAATTGTGGACAAATTCGGCAAAAACTTATGGTAGTAATTCACCAATCCGAGGAATGACCTCAGTTGCGACACATTTTCAGGCGCTGGAGCCTTAACTACCGCTTCAATTTTGTCAGGGGACTTATGTAACCCCTCTTCATCAATCACGTGGCCACAATACGATATCTGTTTCTTAAAAAACTCGCACTTGGGGCGATTGGCCCGTAGCCCATGTTCACGTAGTCTAGTGAGCACCTGCTCTAGGTTGGCAAGGTGTTCACTGTCATCTTCACCTGTCACTAGGATGTCGTCCAAGTAACACTGAGTCCCCGGAATTCCTTGCAGGACTTGTTCCATCGCTCTTTGCCATATCGCCGGAGCTGATCCTACTCCGAATACCAGTCAATTATACTGGTAAAGACCTTTGTGAGTGTTTATCGTGAGATACTTCCTAGAGGATTCTTCAACCTCCATCTGCAAATATGCTTGTGCTAGGTCAATTTTTGTAAAACGCTTCCCTCCAGATAGTGAGGCGAAGATATCTTCTATCCTTGGAAGAGGATATTGTACTGTGTGAAGGACTGGGTTCACCGTCACCTTGAAGTCCCCACAGATGCGAACCTTCCTTGGCTCCTCAGACTTATTGTTTAACGTTTTCTTCATGACAGGAACGATGGGTGTCGCCCACTCGCTCCAGTCTACCTTAGATAACACGCCTGCATTCTCCAGATTCTCCAGCTCTGCCTCGACAGCTGGGCAAATTGCATATGGTACCGGTCTTGCTTTGAAAAACTTGGAAATTGCATTCTCTTCTATTTTTATCGAGGCGGTTACGCCTTTAAGAGTTCCCAGTTCTTGTTGAAATAACTCTTTGGCGTTAGCTAAGATTGTTGACAATCGTCCAGGTGTGACGTTGTCGTCCTTTTTACCAGCCACCATCAGTGCCTGAATGGAGTGCCAGTCTAAACTTATCTTTCTGATCCATTCACGTCCCAATAACGGTGGTCCACCATCTTGCAGTATGTACAGATACAATTTCTGTATTTCCTTGCCGTTGTATTCGACAGGCACCCTTATTTTTCCTCTGGGGTATACTTTTTGCCCCGTATACGTCTTCAAGACAATGGATGTCTCTTTCAAGGGTATGTGTGAGAATAGCTGCTCATAGTCTCGTCGATTCATGACGGTTAGAGCTGATCCTGTATCCAATTCCATTTTGACTTGGGACCCTGCTATCGTGAGGGTGACCCAAATGGTTCGGTGATCCTCTTTTGCGATTATGTTGTGAAGTTTGAGACAGCTTAGTCCCTTGTTCCCGGATTCACTATCGCTCATCTGGTCTTCGGAACTACTGTCCGTCATCTTTTGTACTTTCCTGTACGGTTCCTTAGTAGCCTTTTTGTTGTCGTTGGTCTTCTTCCCAGACCTGCAAACTCGTGCAATGTGTCCCATCTTTCCGCATTGCCTGCATATTTTGTCCTTGGACCAGCAGTCCTTCTGGTCATGGGTTGTTCTGCCGCAGCGATAACATTTTGCAAATCCCCGTGTCATTTAGTGGGTGCCGTATTTGTAGTGTATGTACCCGTCTACCTTTAAGGAAATTATTGTATGTAACCGTTCACCTTTACGGGAACTACTTTAAGTGTGGCACTACTTGTTTGGCTTCTGTATATGGTAATACCGACAGTGACCACACCAGTATATAAGGGTTGTGACAGGATTACTAGGGCAGATTCGCCCTGACCTTCGAATAGTAAAGACCTGTTTGTTTGTTACTTCTGAAGTCTGTGTCGTTATTAACTGTACAACTCACAGACTTTACAGTGGCGACGAGTCCGATCGTACCCTGCGGCAAGACTACCAAAGCAACGAAGAGCGTCGAAGAGAGGCAACCGCCCTCGTCGTGCTGCTGGAAGAAAACACGAGGCTGCAGCAACAGAAAGGAAGCAGACTAGCAACAAAAGTTTTCATCAACAACAGGCACTGACTACCCTTTTACCACGGTGCGGAGTGAGCCGATCAGCAGGAAACAAGGCGACCGCGGAGACTGTGAGTAGGGGAAGGGGTAGAGAATATCCAGAGGATAAGGGCTGTGCACTTGACCACGGTCGAGGGGGAACGGAGCCGGTCAGAAAGTCGGGTCCAACGGCGTCGTGAGACAGTCGGACCGCGATCGGCGGGGAAAGCCGGGCAGCGACCGCAGCCACGAAGCGCTGAGACTGGGAGTAGGCGCGGGAAGAGAAACCCGACCGCAGCCGGGGGAGGGAAACACCGGTTTGCGAGAGGGTGGGGAGGCGAACAAGAGCCGAGCAAGGGGAGAGAGACTGCGCGCGAGCCAGTCCAGCGGCTGAGCTGTTCTCCACCAACGGGGTACCCAGAGCCGGTAGAACCGAACGTGTGGGAGAGGGAGAGACAGAGCCGAGCGAGGGGAGAGAGACTGCGCGAGAGCCAGTCCAACGGCTGAACTGTCCTCCGTTAACGGGGTGTACCCAGCGCCGGGAGAGCCGTGCGGGCAGGAGGAAAAGACAGAGCCGAGTAAGGGGAGCTGGGCGAGAGCCAGCCCAGCGGCTGAACCTGTCCGCTGTGGGGAAAGCGTACCCCTTCCACCAGGAAGAAACGCGGGAAGCCGCCATTAGGCGGAGAAGACGACAGAAGCGGGAAACCGCCATTGAAGTGGGCGGGGAGAGAAGGAAAGAGCGGGAAACCGCCATTTTCGCGGGAAAAGCCGCCATTTTAGAGAGAAAAAAAAAATAATACATGAGAACTTAAAGAAATACTTGTGTTGTACCCAAGGAAAGGAAGATGCCTAAGAGTGGGGACATCAACGATTTTAACTCCGAGATAGAAGACTGGGCCACGTACGTGGAACGTATTGAGATACATTGTAAGGCTAACAAAATAGCTAAGGAGGAAAAAGCTGTAACCTTACTTAACATGATGGGTGCGAAAACATTCGGGTTGTTAAAACATCTTCTCTCTCCAGCTAAACCGGCGGATCAGACTTTCGATGATATTGTAACAGTACTGAAGGATCACTTGAACCCCACACCGTTGAAGCTGGCTGAACAATTCAGATTCTATGCAAGAACGCAGAAGAAAGATGAAAGCAACGCGGAATACTTGGTCGAACTGCGGAGGCTAGCGAAACACTGCCAGTTCGGAGGGAATCTGACAGAGGCACTGCGAGACAAGTTCGTATGTGGATTGTCCAAAGAAGGGACGCAAAAACGACTACTGGAAGAGAACGACCTCACACTTGACAGGGCTGTCCTTATAGCCGCATCATACGAAGCCGCAGCGAAAGGAATGGCGGTAATGCAGCGGAAGGCGGTGGCACTAGGGGTGGACCACATCACCTCGAGGACAACAATATGCTATCGTTGTGGGAAGACAACACACGACCAGAAGCAATGCTGGGGAAAAAACCAAGAATGCAGGAAATGTGGCAAGATCGGGCACATAGCTAAGGTGTGCCGGTCAGGAACGACGGACAACAATAAGGAGTCCGCACAAAAATGGTACAGGAAGGTACAAGAGGTGACTAGGAAGAGTCTGAAGGAACAGAAGTCGGACTCACACTCCAAATACAAAGGACTGGACAGTCTAAGAATTCACAACGTGAGCAACGAAGCTGACCGACAAACTATTTGGATAACGCTACAGATTGAAAAGGCCCAAGTAAAAATGGAAGTAGACACCGGATCGGCGTTGACGGTCATGAATAAGCATGACTATAAAAAGTTTTTCAACCATATTCCACTACGGAATACGGAACTAGTACTACAGACATACACGGGGCACAAAGTATTCCCCATCGGAAAGATAGAAGTTAAGGTGAGATACAAGGATAAAGATCACCACCGGTTGGATCTGTATGTGTTGCCTGAAGGAGGTCCACCACTTCTGGGACGGGAGTGGATCCGAAAAATAAAGATGGACTGGCATGCACTAAACACCATGACGGTGGAGTCCGAAAAAGAGGATGTCAAACCTGAACGGTTGTCCAGAATATTAGACGAAGCTCAAGAGGTATTCCAGCAAGGACTGGGAACGCTGAGAGGTATTAAAGCAAAGGTTAAGATTGCAGAACATGCAAGCCCAAAGTTTTTTAAGGCCAGATCGGTACCGTACGCAATACGACCAGCAGTGGAGGCAGAACTAGAAGAACTTGAACGATCAGGGGTTCTGTCGAAAGTAGACTGGAGTGAGTGGGCCACGCCCATTGTTCCCATCATGAAATCCTCACCAAGTAATAAGCCAGGGGGACTGGGGAAGGTCCGTATCTGCGGAGATTTCAAGATCACAGTGAATCCGGTACTTCACACGGTACAATACCCGCTTCCGAGGATTGAAGATATTTTTGCTTCGTTGGCTGGAGGGAAGCACTTCACGAAGATAGACCTGGCTCAGGCATATTTACAGATGGAAGTTGAGGAAGAGTCACGCCAATACCTCACCATCAACACTCACAGAGGCTTGTACCGCTATAATAGACTGGTCTTTGGGGTAGCTTCGGCGCCAGCAATTTGGCAGAGGGCCATGGAACAGGTGTTACAAGGAATTCCAAGCACGCAGTGCTACTTAGATGATATTCTAATCACGGGAAAAGATGAGGAAGAACACCTCACAAATTTGAAACTGGTACTCACCAGGTTGAAGGAGTATGGCCTTCGGGGTAATCGCAAGAAGTGTGAGTTCTTCCAAAAACGGATCTCATACTGCGGTCATGTCATTGACCGAGAGGGACTGCATAAGTCACCTGAAAAGATAGAAGCGGTCGTGAAGGCCCCCGCTCCAGGAAACGTGTCACAGTTAAGATCATTCTTGGGGTTGATTAATTACTATCACAAGTTTCTGCCAAATTTATCCACGGTGCTGCATCCGCTGAATGAGCTGTTGCGAAAAGAAACACCATGGAGGTGGAGTGAAGAATGCAAAAAGGCTTTTCGCAGAAGCAAGGAGTTGATTACCTCTGAAGAAGTGTTGGCTCACTTCAACCCAGCATTACCCCTTCAGCTGGCTTGTGTTGCTTCCCCGTACGGGATTGGGGCAGTACTTTCGCACAGGCTACCAAATGGCTCGGAAAGGCCAGTGGCATTTGCGTCCCGATCATTGACACCCGCGGAGCGAAATTACGCCCAGATAGACAGGGCGGCCCTCAGTCTTGTGTGGGGCGTGAAGAAATTCAACCATTACCTGCAATGTAAGAGGTTCACATTGCTGACAGACCACCAGCCGTTGGTGTCCATATTCAACCCAAACAAGGCCGTTTCCACCATGACAGCACAAAGGTTACAAAGATGGTCAGTTTTACTTGGGGCACACCAATATGACATTGAGTACAAAAGGTCCAAACAGCATGGAAATGCTGATGGGTTATCACGCTTGCCATTGCCGATGGTAGAAGAAGAGAGTACAGTGGACCCAGTAGAGTTGTTCCACTCATCCATAGTGGAGTGTCTGCCGATAACAAACTCAATGATCGAGAACGAGACAAGGAATGACCCGACTCTTTCACGAGTCTATGATTTAACGGTGGAGGGATGGCCAGCACAGAGCGAACCAACACTGCAAGCATTCTCACAGAGGAAAGAACAACTGTCAGTGTGTCGAGGAACCCTGATGTGTGGGCCTAGAGTGGTGATTCCGCCCAAACTCCAAAAGAAAGTACTCAAGGAGCTGCACGAAGGACATCTGGGTGGAGTAAAGATGAAGAATCTAGCAAGAGCGTTTGTGTGGTGGCCAGGCATCGATGGGGACATAGAGGAGATCACGAAGAATTGCCTAGGATGTCAGAGGGTTCAGAACGCGCCACCACAGGCTCCTCTGCATCCATGGGAGTGGCCCTCATCTCCTTGGCAAAGAGTACACATCGACTTTGCTGGTCCATTTATGGACTCGATGTTCCTAATAGCGGAAGATGCCCACTCCAAGTGGCCGGAAGTAATTAAGATGACCACCACCACGACGGAAAAAACCATCACAGTGTTAAGAACTATGTTTGCTCGGAATGGCCTGCCAGAACAGATCTGTTCTGATAATGGACCGCAATTTGTGTCCGAGGAATTTAAGAAATTCTTAAAGAGCAATGGGGTTAAGCATTACACGTCAGCCCCATACCATCCCGCCTCCAATGGATTGGCTGAAAGGTTTGTCCAGACCTTCAAGAAGGCCGTAAAGGCCATGAGTAATGAAGACATAAGTCTACAGCATAAGGTGGATAGCTTTTTGTTGGCATACCGAAATGCAACACATGCGGTCACAAATCAAACTCCCGCAATGATGTTTTGTAATAGACGCCTAAGATGCCGGCTGGATTTGCTCAAACCAAACGTCAGAAGGGACGTAGAGAATCGGCAATTCCAGGGCATGAATGAAAGGGCCACTAGATCTTTCCAGATCGGTCAACAAGTTTTGGCCCGGGACTACCGTACTGAGAAATGGCAGCCTGGAACTATTGGAAAAAGGCTAGGGCCGTTGATGTACACCGTGGACATTGGGGACAATATAATAAGGCGCCATGTTGACCAGATCATAGGGTCCGCCACAAATGGGCCACCGACTTCACCACCTTACCCGGGTAATGTTGAGATTGAGATACCTAGAACACCTACGTCCGATCTGGTAGTTCTGGAATCAGCGGAACCTGACACTTTCCTTCGAGCCGATTCGACTTTGCCAGAAACACCTACTAGCTCGCCTGGAATGACGACACCACTGCGGCATTATCCGGACAGAATCCGGAAACCTCCAGAAAGACTGAATCTATGAACTGTCTTACATAAATCTGTATATATGTGATAATGTATGTCCACTATGGACTCAGTATGTTGAAAACTAAAAAGGGAGGATTGTAGTGTATGTACCCGTCTACCTTTAAGGAAATTATTGTATGTAACCGTTCACCTTTAAGGGAACTACTTTAAGTGTGGCACTACTTGTTTGGCTTCTGTATACGGTAATACCGACAGTGACCACACCAGTATATAAGGGTTGTGACAGGATTACTAGGGCAGATTCGCCCTGACCTTCGAATAGTAAAGACCTGTTTGTTTGTTACTTCTGAAGTCTGTGTCGTTATTAACTGTACAACTCACAGACTTTACAGTATTCCTGTGGTTTTTGCTGTATTTCCGCATCTCCCCTTGCTGCTGCTTCGTACGATACTGCCATGCTGAAAACCTTATCTAGCGTCAGCTCTTTCTCTGAGAGTAACCTCTTCTGGGTTCCTTCACTCAGGAGTCCACAGACAAATTTGTCCCGTAAGGTATCTGCCAGTCCTGCTCCGAACTGGCAGTGCTTTGATAGCTTGCGTAGTTCCGTAAGGTAATCAGCATTGCTCTCATCTTTATGTTGATTTCTCCTGTGGAATTTAAATCTTTCTGCTACCAGCAGCGGTGTAGGATTTAGGTTTTCCTGTAGGATAGCAACAATTTCATTAAAACTCTTCGCCTTCGGTTTGGCTGGAGTAATCAGGTCCCGCAATAGGCCGTACGTTCTTGCACCCATTAAGTTTAGCAGTACCGATGCCTTTTTCTCATCGGCTACTTCGTTTGCCTCACAATATACCTCGACTCTTTCCACATACGTGGTCCAGTCTTCTATTGCATTACCGAAGGCAGTGATATTGCCAGTCTTTGGCATCTTGGAAATCTAAGATGGCGCCTCCCGCGCTTTGCCTTCTTCCCCGATTTAACAAAATGGCGCCTCCCGCGCTTTCTGTCTTCCCCGCTGCTGCTAGCGCTGTTGCTGGCGTTTTATGCCTTGATGGCGACGCCAGATGCCAAAATTGGAGGAGTGCAGGGAAGTCGGTGTGTTTAGGGCTGGAGGGGGTTACAGAGGTAGGGAGGGGTGAGGACATGTAGTGATTTGAAAACAAGCATAACAATTTTAAATTGGATGTGTTGGGGGAAAGGTACATCTTGGGTTAGATACAGAGTAAAGCTCCCTCTACACTGTCCCATCAAACACTCCCAGGGCAGGTACAGCACAGGTTAGATACAGAGTAAAGCCCCCTCTACACTGTCCCATCAAACACTCCCAGGGCAGGTACAGCACGGGTTAGATACAGAGTAAAGCTCCCTCTACACTGTCCCATCAAACACTCCCAGGGCTGGACAGCACGGGTTAGATACAGAGTAAAGCTCCCTCTACACTGTCCCATCAAACACTCCCAGGGCTGGACAGCACGGGTTAGATACAGAGTAAAGCTCCCTCTACACTGTCCCATCAAACACTCCCTGGTCAGGTACAGCACGGGTTAGATACAGAGTAAAGCTCCCTCTACACTGTCCCGTCAAACACTCCCAGGGCTGGACAGCACGGGTTAGATACAGAGTAAAGCTCCCTCTACACTGTCCCATCAAACACTCCCAGGGCTGGACAGCACGGGTTAGATACAGAGTAAAGCTCCCTCTACACTGTCCCATCAAACACTCCCAGGGCAGGTGCAGCACGGGTTAGATACAGAGTAAAGCTCCCTCTACACTGTCCCATCAAACACTCCCAGGGCAGGTACAGCACGGGGTTAGATAGAGAGTAAAGCTTCCTCTGCACTGTCCCATCAAACACTCCCAGGGCAGGTACAGCACGGGTTAGATACAGAGTAAAGCTCCCTCTACACTGTCCCATCAAACACTCCCAGGGCAGGTACAGCACGGGTTAGATACAGAGTAAAGCTCCCTCTACACTGTCCCATCAAACACTCCCAGGGCAGGTACAGCACGGGTTAGATACAGAGTAAAGCTCCCTCTACACTGTCCAATCAAACACTCCCAGGGCAGGTACAGCACGGGGTTAGATACAGAGTAAAGCTCCCTCTACACTGTACCATCAAACACTCCCAGGGAAGGTACAGCACGGGTTAGATACAGAGTAAAGCTTCCTCTACACTGTCGCATCAAACATTCCCAGGGCTGGTACAGCACGGGTTAGATGCAGAGCAAAGCTCCCTCTACACTGTCCCATCAAACACTCCCAGGGCAGGTACAGCACGGGTTAGATACAGAGTAAAGCTCCCTCTACACTGTCCCATCAAACACTCCCAGGGAAGGTACAGCACGGGTTAGATACAGAGTAAAGCTCCCTCTACACTGTCCCATCAAACACTCCCAGGGCAGGTACAGCACGGGTTAGATACAGAGTAAAGCTCCCTCTACACTGTCCCATCAAACACTCCCAGGGAAGGTACAGCACGGGTTAGATACAGAGTAAAGCTCCCTCTACACTGTCCCATCAAACACTCCCAGGGCAGGTACAGCACGGGTTAGATACAGAGTAAAGCTCCCTCTACACTGTCCCATCAAACACTCCCAGGGCAGGTACTGCACAGATTAGATACAGAGTAAAGCTCTCTCTACACTGTCCCATCAATCACTCCCAGGGCAGGTACAGCACGGGTTAGATACAGAGTAAAGCTCCCTCTACACTGTCCCCATCAAACACTCCCAGGGCAGGTACAGCACGGGTTAGATACAGAGTAAAGCTCCCTCTCCACTGTCCCATCAAACACTCCCAGGGCAGGTACAGCACGGGTTAGATACAGAGTAAAGCTCCCTCTACACTGTCCCATCAAACACTCCCAGGGCAGGTACTGCACGGGTTAGATACAGATGAAAGCTCCCTCTACACTGTCCCATCAATGTTCCCAGGGCAGGTACAGCACAGGTTAGATACAGAGTAAAACTCCCTCTACACTGTCCCATCAAACACTCCCAGGGCAGGTACAGCACAGGTTGGAGATAGAGTGAAGCTCCCTCTACACTGTCCCCATCAAACACTCCCAGGGCAGGATCAGCACGGGTTAGATGCAGAGTAAAGCTCCCTCTACACTGTCCCATCAATGTTCCCAGGGCAGGTACAGCATGGGTTAGATACAAAGTAAAGCTCCATCTGCACTATCCCCATCAAACACTCCCAGGGCAGATACAGCACAGGTTAGATACAGAGTAAAGCTCCCTCTACAGTGTCCCATCAAACACTCCCAGGGCAGGAACAGCACAGGTTAGATGCAGAGTAAAGCTCCCTCTACACTGTCCCATGAAACACTCCCAGGGCAGGTACAGCACGGGTTAGATACAGAGTAAAGCTCCCTCTACAGTGTCCCATCAAACACTCCCAGGCAGGTACAGCACGGGTTAGATAAAAAGTAAATCTCCCTCGACACTGACCCAATCAAACACTCCCAGAGCAGGGACAGCACGTGTTAGATACAGAGTAAAGCTCCCTCTACACTGTCCCATCAAACACTCCCACAGCTGGTACAGCACGGGTTAGATACAGAGTATAGCTCCCTCTACACTGTTCCATTAAACACACCCAGGGCAGGTACAACATGGGTTAAATACAGAGTAAATCTCCCTCTACACTGTCCCATCAAACACTCCCAGGGCAGGTACAGCATGGTTTAGATGCAGAATAAAGCTCCCTCTACACTGTCCCATCAAACACTCCCAGGGCAGGTGCAGCACAGGTTAGATACAGAGTAATGCTCCCTCTACACTGTCCCATCAAACACTCCCAGGGCAGGTACAGCACGGGTTAGATACAGAGTAAAGCTCCCTCTACACTGTCCCATCAAACACTCCCAGGGCAGGTACAGCACGGGTTAGATACAGAGTAAAGCTCCCTCTACACTGTCCCATCAAACACTCCCAGGGCAGGTACAGCATGGTTTAGACGCAGAGTAAAGCTCCCTCTACACTGTCCCATGAAACACTCCCAGGGCAGGTACAGCACGGGTTAGATACAGACTAAAGCTCCCGCTACAGTGTCCCATCAAACGCTCCCAGGCAGGTACAGCACGGGTTAGATAAAAAGTAAATCTCCCTCGACACTGTCCCCATCAAACACTCCCAGGGCAGGGACAGCACGTGTTTGATACAGAGTAAAGCTCCCTCTACACTGTCCCATCAAACACTCCCAGAGCAGGTACAGCATGGGTTAAATACAGAGTAAAGCTCCCTCTACACTGTCCCATCAAACACTCCCAGGGCAGGTACAGCACAGGTTAGATACAGAGTAAAGCTCCCTCTACACTGTCCCATCAAACGCTCCCAGGGCAGGTACAGCACGGGTTAGATACAGAGTAAAGCTCCCTCTACACTTTCCCATCAAACACTCCCAGGGCAGGTACAGCACGGGTTAGATATAGAGTAAAGCTCCCTCTACACTGTCCCATCACACACTCCCAAGGCAGGTACAGGGGTTTAGATACAGAGTAAAGCTCCCTCTACACTGTCCCATCAAACACTCCCAGGGCAGGTACAGCACGGGTTAGATACAGAGTAAAGCTCCCTCTACACTGTCCCATCAAACGCTCCCAGGGCAGGTACAGCACGGGTTAGAAACAGAAACATAGAAACATAGAGATAGGAACAGGAGTAGGCCATTCGGCCCTTCGAGCCTGCTCCGCCATTCAATGAGATCATGGCTGATCTTCGTCTGAGATCATAGCTGATCTTACCAGTTCAGTACCCGGTCCCCGCCTTTTCTCCGTAACCCTTAATCCCCTTAGCCTTCAGAAATATATCCAATTCTCTCTTGAAAATATTTATTGAATTAACCTTCACAGCCCTCTGTGGCAGGGAATTCCACAGGCTCACCACTCTTTGAGTGAAGAAATTCTTCCTCATCTCTGTTTTAAATGATTTGCCCGCTATTTTTAGACTGTGGCCCCTGGTTCTGTGCTCCCCGGCCATTGGAAACATTCTCTCTGAATTCAGCCTGTCCAGGCCTGCCATAATTTTATATGTTTCGATGAGATCCCCTCTCAATCTTCTAAACTCCAGTGAGTACAAGCCCAAACTATTTAATCTCTCTTCGTAGGTCATTCCCGCCATTCCAGGTATCAGCCTGGTGAATCGCCGTTGCACTCTTTCCATGGCAAGAACATCCTTCCGCAGATGGGGCGACCAAAACTGTACACAATACTCCAGATGCGGTCTCACCAGCACCTTGTACAGCTGTAGTAAGGTATCCCTATTCCTATACTCGAACCCCCTTGATATGAAGGCCAACATACCATTTGCCTTCTTAATCGCCTGTTGCACCTGCATGCTCTCCTTCAGTGACTGGTGCACAAGAACACCCAGGTCCCTCTGCACTTCCCCATCTCCCAATCTATTGCCATTTAGATAATAATCCACCCTCCTGTTTTTACCCCCAAAGTGGATAACCTCACATTTATCCACATTATAGTGCATCTGCCACGTATCCGCCCATTCCCCCAACCTGTCCAAATCGCACTGTAGCCTCCTGACATCCTCATCAGAGCCCACCCCTCCTCCTAGTTTAGTGTCGTCAGCGAATTTGGAAATATTGCATCCAATTCCCTGATCCAGATCATTTATATATATTGTGAACAGCTGGGGTCCCAGGACAGATCCTTGCGGCACCCCGCTGGTCACTGCCTGCCACTCCGAAAACGAGCCGTTTATTCCAACTCTCTGTTTTCTATCCGCCAGCCAGTTCTCTATCCACGTTAATACTTTGCCCCCAATCCCATGAGCCTTAATTTTGCATGATAATCTTTTGTGTGGAACCTTATCGAAGGCTTTCTGGAAGTCAAGGTACACCACATCCACTGGCTCTCCCCCATCTATTTTACCAGTTACTTCCTCAAAAAATTCCAGCAGATTAGTCAAACACGATTTACCCTTTGTAAATCCATGTTGACTCTGTCCGATCCTTTCCCCATTTGTCAAGTGCTCCGCTATTTTATCCTTAATAATGGACTCTAGCATTTTGCCCACAACCGATGTAAGGCTTACTGGTCTATAATTCCCTGCTTTCTCTCTACCCCCCTTTTTAAATATTGGGGTAACATTAGCTACCCTCCAATCCACGGGTACTGTTCCCGAGTCAATGGAGTTCCGGAAGATGATCCTTAGAGCATCTGCTATCTCCAGGGCCACCTCCTTAAGTACCCTAGGATGTAGTTTATCAGGCCCCGGGGATTTGTCGGCCTTCAGTCCCCTCAACTTACCCAACACCATATCCCTAGAGATACTAATTTCTGTCAGCTCCTCCCTCTCATTAGTCCCTATGTTTGCCGATATTCCTGGGAGGTTATTTGTGTCCTCCTTTGTGAATACAGAACCAAAGTATGAGTTTAATTGGTCTGCCATTTCCTTATTCTCCATTATATATTCTCCCGAATCGGACTGCAAGGGACCGACTTGGGATTTTACCAGTCTTTTCCTCCTGATATACCGATAAAAGCTTTTGCAGTCTGTCTTTATGTTTGCTGCAAGTTTACTTTCGTATTCTATTTTCCCCTTCCTGATTAATCCCTTTGTCCTCTTTTGCTGTATCCTGTACTGCCCCCAATCTTCCGGTCTGCTGCTTTTTTTTGCCAGTTGATATGCCCTTTTTTTTAATTTTATGCTGTCCCTAATTTCCCTCGTTATCCACGGTTGAGTCACCTTTTTAGGTTTATTTTTATGCCAAACCGGTATAAACATGTTCTGGAATTCTTCCATTCTATCTTTGAATGCTTGCCATTGTCTATCCACTGTCAATCCCCCCAGAAACACCACCCAATCAATCTTACCCAATTCCCGTCTCATACCCTCGTAATTCCCTTTATTTAAGTTCTGGACCTTAGTCTCTGATTCAATTTCCTCACTCTCCATCTCGACTGAGAGCTCGATCATATTATGATCGCTCTGACCCAAGGGGCCTCGTACAAGAAGATTGGTGATAAGTCCCTTCTCATTGCACAATACCCAGTCTAAAATGGCCTGATCTCGAGTCGGCTCCTCGACATATTGGTCCAGATAACCGTCCCGAAAACATTCCAGGAATTCCTCCTCCTCAGAATTTTTACTAATTTGGGTAGTCCAATCAATATGTAAATTAAAGTCACCCATGATGACAGCTGTGCTCTTATCGCACGCTTCTCTAATTTCCCTTTTTATGCCTTCCCTCACCTCCATATTACTATTTGGAGGCCTATATATCACACCCACTAACGTTTTCCTCCCCTTGCTATTTCTCATTTCTACCCATACAGATTCCGTTTCATCCGAGTTAATATCCTTCCTTTCCATTGCATTAATCCCCTCCTTTACCAGCAATGCTACCCCACCTCCCCTACCTTTTTGCCGATCCTTCCTAAATATTGTATATCCCTGGATGTTAAGTTCCCAGCCTTGCCCACCCTGCAGCCACGTTTCTGTAATCCCAATCAAATCATACTTGTTTACCTCTATTTCCACAACTAATTCATCCACCTTGTTCCTAATGCTTCTAGCATTAAGATACAAAGCCTTCAGGCTTGCTTTTTTCACACTCTCATTATGAATTAGATTGGCCCTTTGTGTTTCTCTCCTTTGCTTATTGCTTCTCACCTTTCTACCATCTATTTCTGACTTCATATGACTTCCCTCTTTTCCACTACCTAGGTTCCCATCCCCCTGCCAAATTAGTTTAAATCCTCCCGAACCGCCCTAGAAAATATTACCCCGAGGACATCGGCTCCCTCACAGTTCAGGTGTAGACCGTCCCCTTGGTACAGGTCACTCCTCCCCAAGAACTGGTTCCAATGCCTCAAGAATTTAAATCCCTCTCCCTTGCACCACTGCTCAAGCCACGTATTTAGCTTATCTATCTTACTCTCTCTAAACTTATTAGCTCGTGGCACTGGTAGCAATCCAGAGATTACTACCTTTGAGGTCCTACTTTTCAATTTAGCTCCTAACTCCCTAAATTCAGCTTGTAGGACCTCCTCCCTCTTTTTACCTACATCGTTGGTACCTACATGTACCACGACAACTGGCTGATCCCCCTCCCCCTTCAGAATGCTCTGCACCCGCTCCGAGACATCCTTGACCCTTGCACCAGGGAGGCAACATACCATCTTGGAGTCTCGGTCTCGGCCACAGAAACTCCTATCTATCCCCCTTACAATTGAATCCCCTATCACTATAGCCCTATCCCTCTTTTTCCCGCCCTTCTGTGCAGCAGAGCCAGTCATGGTGCCCTGAACCTGGCTGCTGGTGCCTTCCCCTGATAAGTCATCTCCCCCAACAGTACCCAAAACGGTAAACCTGTTTTGGAGGGAGATGACCGCAGGTGACTCCTGCACTACCTTCCTGCCTTTACCCTGCCTTTTGGTCACCCATTTACTGTCTGAGCTAGCCTTTACTAGCGGTGTGACCAACTCACTGAATGTGCTATCCACAACATCCTCAGCATCGCGTATGCTCCAGAGTGAGTCCATTCGCAGCTCCAGCGCCGCCATGCGGTCCGCTAGGAGCTGCAGCTGGACACACTTCCTGCACACATAGTTGTCAGGGACAGTGTCCCTGATTTCCCACATGGCACAGGAGGAGCATGACACGGGTCCGAGCTGCCCTTCCATGACTTAACCCTTACAATACCCTTTTATTTACTACGATTTAGCTTAATTATTGAATTCTACTTAGAATAAGTTTGTGAAAGTACTCACCAACCAGTCACCTACCTGTTTTCTGGTGTTGTATTTTCACTGCCGCCTCCTGTCCTGGAACCTTTTCCACCGAGGTTAGGCTCCTGAAATAAAATAAATTGAACCTACCTTTTCAACTTCCCCTAACCCCTAAAAGGTTAGAGGAGGTGGAAGGGTGGGAGACACTACACTGTAGTGTTTCGGGTTTAGCAACAGCTCCACCTATATAAGAGTTACTGGCCTCCTGCTCTCCCGACTGCACCAGCAACCAATCACTTGCCTGCTCCCTGGTGACGTCACACTCTGATTACTTTTTACCTCTCTCCTCTGCTGTTGATTTGGTGGGCCTCGCAACTGCCGCCGGTTTTTAAGCCGGGCTCCTCCTCGCTGCTCCCTGCTGCTCCGAGTGGTCGGGCCTCGCAACTGCCGCCGGTTTTTAAGCCGGGCTCCTCCTCGCTGCTCCCTGCTGCTCCGAGTGGTCGGGCCTCGCAACTGCCGCCGGTTTTTAAGCCGGGCTCCTCCTCGCTGCTCCCTGCTGCTCCGAGTGGTCGGGCCTCGCAACTGCCGCCGGTTTTTAAGCCGGGCTCCTCCTCGCTGCTCCCTGCTGCTCCGAGTGGTCGGGCCTCGCAACTGCCGCCGGTTTTTAAGCCGGGCTCCTCCTCGCTGCTCCCTGCTGCTCCGAGTGGTCGGGCCTCGCAACTGCCGCCGGTTTTTAAGCCGGGCTCCTCCTCGCTGCTCCCTGCTGCTCCGAGTGGGTAAAGCTCCCTCTACAGTGTCCCATCAAACACTCCCAGGGCAGGTACAGCACGGGTTAGATACAGAGTAAAGCTCCCTCTACACTGTCCCATCAAACACCCCCAGGGCAGGTACAGCACAGGTTAGATACAGAGTATAGCATAGCAGTGAATGCACTAAAAGATAAAGCCCGAAGAGCCCTATATGCAATAAAAAGAAAATTCTACAACATCCAAATCCCAATCAAAATCTGGCTCAAAATATTTGACAGCATAATCCTGCCCATTGCACTGTACGGTAGTGAAGTATGGGGCCCGCTAAATCACCAAAGCTACACTAAATGGGAAAAACACACAATAGAAGCCCTACATGCAGAATTCTGCCGAAGCATCCTTCGCACCCAAAGAAAAACGCCAACAAATGCATGCAGAGCCGAACTAGGCAGATACCCACTGATAATAAACATCCAAAAACGAGCACTAAACTTCCTAAATCACCTCAAATCTAGCTCCCCAGACACCCTTCATTTCAAAGCCTTTCAGACCCAAGAGCTAAACCCAGAAAAGAGTCCCCTGAGTCAGCTGCTACTGAAACTAAGTACTCAGCCGGACCCTGACCAGCCCCAGACCAACACAGCCGTCCAAACGCCAATCCGAGTGAACCAAATCATTAAACAATGCAAAGAAACCTACCTGGAACATTGGAACAAAATAACCGAAAGCCAAAGCAGATTAGAATGTTACCGGGCCCTAAAAAGAGATTATAAACTGGCAGACTACCTCACGACCATCAGAGACACAAAACAGAGACAGACCCTCACCAGGTACAGACTAAGCGACCACCAACTGGAAATTGAAAAAGGCAGATACAAGAAATCCTGGCAACCTAGAGAGAATAGAATATGCGATCAATGTCTGGCCGGCGAGGTTGAAACAGAAATGCATTTCCTCCTAAAATGCGAAAAATTCAACACATCAAGAAACATATTATTCAACAAGCTAAGCCAAACAACCCCAGATTTCAAGGAATTGGATGACCTGTCAAAATTGAGACTAGTCCTGGGAGAAGGAGACAGACCATACCTTGGGGCCAAATATGTAACAACATGTCACAACCTGAGGACTGTTTAAAAGTAAGACTGTTTAAAATTAATATTGTTAAAAGTAATATTGTATGTACCCAACAAATGTCAAATCGATTGACACCTACAGAATGTTGGAAAACTGTACCTTTTTGCTATGTAAGCTTTGGCAATATGGTTCTCTGTAAACTTTCATGCCAATAAAGCATTTGAATTGGAATTGGAAATTGGAATTGGAGTAAAGCCCCCTCTACACTGTCCCATCAAACACCCCCAGGGCAGGTACAGCACGGGTTAGATACAGAGTAAAGCTCCCTCTACAGTGTCCCATCAAACACTCCCAGGGCAGGTACAGCACGGGTTAGATACAGAGTAAAGCTCCCTCTACACTGTCCCATCAAACACCCCCAGGGCAGGTACAGCACGGGTTAGATACAGAGTAAAGCTCCCTCTACACTGTCCCATCAAACACCCCCAGGGCAGGTACAGCACAGGTTAGATACAGAGTAAAGCTCCCTCTACACTGTCCCATCCAGATGAGTGTGAATTGTTCCCCTTTACCCGCTGATTCTGAGATCCACTGGGACCTCAGGGGCCCATGCCTGACAGACATAGGATTACATGGGATATACGGCACAGAAACAGGCCACTCGGCCCAACCAGTCCATGCCGGTGTTTATGCTCCACTCGAGCCTCCTCCCGTCTTTCCTTGTCTAAACCTATCAGCGTAACCCTCTATTCCCTTCTCCCTCATATGCATGTCTGGCCTCCCCTTAAATGCATCGATACTATTCGCCTCAACCACTCCCTGTGGCAGCGAGTTCCACATTCTCACCATCTTTGGGTAAAGAAGTTTCTTCTGAATTTCCTATTGGATGTCTTGGTGACTATCTTATATTGATGGTCTCTAGTTATGCTCTTCCCCACAATTGGAAACATTCTCTCTCTATCCACTCTATCAAAACCTTTCATGATTTTAAAACCCTCTATCAGGTCACCCCTCAGCCTTCTCTTTTCAAGAGAAAAGAGACCCAGCCTGTTCATCCTTTCCTGATAGGTACACCCTCGTATTTCTGGTATCATCCTTGTAAATCTTCTCTGCACCCTCTCCAGTGCCTCTATATCCTTTTTATAATATGGCGACCAGAACTGTCCGCAGTACTCTAAGCGTGGTCTAACCAAGGTTCGATACAGGTTTAACATAACTTCCCTACTTTTCAATTCTATCCCTCTAGAAATAAACCCTAGTGCTTGGTTTGCTTTTTTTATGACCTTGTTAACCTGTGTCACAACTTTTAGTGATTTGTGTATTTGTACTCCGAGATCCCTTTGTTCCTCTACCCCACCTAGACTCGCACCCTCCAAGTGATAAGTGACCTCCCTATTCTTCCTACCAAAATGTAATACCTCACATTTATCTGTGTTGAACTTCATTTGCCAATTATATGCCCATTCTGCAAGTTTATTAATGTCCTCCTGTAATTTGTCGCAGTCCTCCTCAGTATTGACTATCCCCAATTTGGTGTCATCTGCAAATTTAGAAATTGTGTTTTTGGTTCCAAATTCTAAATCATTAATATAAACTGTGAACAGCAGTGGTCCCAGCACTGATCCTTGTGGAACACCACTACCCACCTTCTGCCACTGTGAATAGCTACCCTTTACTCCCACTCTCTGCTTTCTGTCTTGAAGCCAGCCAGCAATCCATTCTGCTACTTGTCCCCTGACTCCGCATTCTCTGACCTTGTCCATCAGTGTATTATGGGCTACCTTATCGAAGGCCTTTTGAAAATCCAGATAAATTACTTCCACTGCATTACCCTTGTCTACTCTCTCTGTTGCCTCTTCAAAAAATTCAGTAAGTTTGGTCAAGCAAGACTTTCCCTTCTGAAATCCATGCTGACTATTCCTTATTATATTTTTGGTTTCTAGATATTCTTCTATTTTCTCCTTTAGTAGGGATTCCATTATTTTTCCTACCACCGATGTTAAACTGACTGGTCTATAATTCCCTGGACATGTTCTATGCCCCTTCTTAAATATCGGTATTATGTTAGCTATCCGTCAGTCCTCTGGCACTACACCTTTTTCTAACTAATTATTAAATATGTGTAGTAATGCCTCTGCTATCTCTTCCCTAGATTCTTTTAAAATACGTGGATGCAATCCATCCAGACATGGGGTTTTATCCTCTTTGAGTTTGATTTGTTTATTTAATATATCCCCTCTTTTTATCATAAATGCACTTATCTCATTACTAATCTCATCATCCAATGTCATGTCCACCTGTTCTATCTCCCTGGTAAATACTGAAGCAAAATAATGATTTAATATTTCTGCCATCTCTCTATCGTTACCTGTGGTATTATCCTGTCTATCCCTTAATGACCCTATTCCCATTCCAACCTTCCTTTTTTTATTGATGTGCCTGTAAAATATTTTACTATTTTGTTTTATGTTCCTTGATAATTTACTTTCATTGTTCCTCTTTGCCTCCCTTATTGTTTTTTTGACTTCTCTCCTAATCTTTTCGTATTCTCCCTTATCATGCACTCCCCTGCTGTCTATTTACTTAATGTGTGCCTCTTTCCTCACCCTCAATTGTTCCCTTATGGCTTTATTCATCCACTGAGTTTCATTATTGTTTAGTTTGTTCTTTCCTTTTAGCGGAATATATTGTTCCTGCACTCTGTTGAACACCGTTTTAAATGTTTCCCATTGCTGTTCTACATCATTGTTTGCCAATATTGTTGCCCATTTTATTTTCCCAAGTTCTATTCTCAGCCCCTCAAAATCAATTTTTCTCCAATCTATTAACCTGGTTTTCGACATACTTATGTCCTTATCATCTTAAAGCGTATTATATTATGGTCACTATTGCCTAGATGTTCCCCTACTTTTATTTCTCTTATCTGCTCTGGTTTCTTCCCCATTACTGGATCCAATAGGAAATCCTCCCTTGTTGGGCTTTTTACATATTGGGTTAGAAAGGAGTCCTGTACACATTGTAGGAGCTCCATTCCTTTATCCACTTTACCTACCTCTTTCCATTTAATATCGGGGTAGTTGAAATCCCCCATGATTATTATTCAATGTTTTTTACTCATTTCCCTAATTTGTCTGCATATTTCTTCCTCCACCACCCTTTCCTATTAGGTGGTCTGTAGATTACGCCTATTAGTGTGATTGATCCTTTATTATCTTTTATCTCTATCCATATGGATTCTATTTCTGTCTTGCTGATATCTGCGTCACTTTTTTCTACCGCCATTATGTTATCCCTAATAAGTACAGGTGCCCCACCTCCCCTTTTTCCCTCCCTATCTTTTCTAAAAATGTTATACCCTGCAATGTTTAATTACCAGTCCTGATTTTTCTGTAGCCATGTCTCAGTAATCCCTACTATGTCTGGTTCCTTGCAACGCATGATTGCCTCCAGCTCCCCTGTTTTATTATGGACAATGTGTGCATTGCTGTACAGACAGTTTAACTCATTTTTAATAGGATTTCCTCTCTCTTTATGTTTTAGCAGGATGTAAATTTGGCAGCGAGTTCCACGCACAAGAGATTTCAGAGGTAGAGCAACTGAAGTGGATTCTTCAGATGAAAGAGCAGCCCCTCCCCCCAGCATTATTATCACCCTCGCTTGGGCTCTGAAATGAGATGAGTGTCAACCACAGGCAAGCAGCAGCTTCATCTGTATCATGGTTCCCGTAGTTTCTGATTACTCATCAGGGATGAAAGGCTTCAGTGATGTGGAGAGACTGGAGAAGCTGGGATTGTTCTCCTTAGAGCAGAGAAGGTTAAGGGGGAGATTTAATTGAGGTGTTCAAGATCAGGAACGGTTTTGATGGAGTAAATAAGGAGAAACTGATTCCAGTGGCAGGAGGGCCGGTAACCAGAGGACACAGATTTAAGATAATTGGCAAAAGAATGAGGAGTAATTTTTCTACGCAGCGAGTTTAAAAAAAAAATCATTCTGGGGATGTGGGCATCACTGGCAAGGCCAGCATTTATTGCCCATCCCGAGTTGCCTGAGAAGGTGGTGGTTTGGGACAACTAAGTGTCTTGCTGGGCCATTTCAGAGGGCAGTTAAGAGTGAACCACATTGCTGTGGGTCTGGAGTCACATATCGGCCAGACCGAGTAAGGGCGGCAGATTTCCTTCCCTAAAAGCACATCAGTGAACCAGATGGGTTTTTATGACAATCTGGTAGTTTCATGGTCACCATCACTGATACTAGCTTTTTATTCCAGATTTATTTAATTAACTGAATTTAAATTCCCCAGCTGCCGTGGTGGGATTTGAACTCACGTCTCCAGTTGTGATCGGGAATGCGCTGCCTGAAAGGGCGGTGGAAGCAGATTCAACAGTAACTTTCAAAAGGGAATTGGAGAAATACTTGAAAAGGAGAAATGTGCAGGGAAAGGGCGGGGGAGTAGGGCTAATTGGAGAGCTCTTTCAAAGGGCCAGCACAGGCACGATGGGCTGAATGGCCACCTTCTGTCCTCGATACCATGCATTTCCTTGAAAGGAATTTTCCATACTCCAGGGTTCATTCCTGGGCTGGATTGTAGCGATGCCCATCTGAGAGTCAGAGGCTGGAATCAGAGCGAGGTGGACGTGGGCAGTTGGGGAGGGAGTTTGACCATTGAATGGCGGCTTTCAATGTTTAGTTTCTAAGCCCCTGGGTAAGGGGGGTCACATGTGAAGGAGTGCTTGGCCAGCATAGGCCTCTGGTTAAACTAACAGTTGTGGCCCCATTGACGTCAACACGGCCCGTTCTGTATATTTTAAGGAGGCCCCCACTGGTTTCTGGGAATCTCTCTCGCCTGTTCAGGAGAGCCCGCTGTGATTCTAGCCAGCGGCATCGGTGGGTAAGGGACGCGGGCGATCCTAACTGTCCGCCTGGTTTCCACCAGTTAGGCAGGGTTAAAATCACCCCTTATAGACTTGGCTAATCCACGGTTGTGTCCGGACCGATGCAAGATCTTTCATTCTCTATGTTACAACAAAAACTCCCGTTTATACAGCGCCTTTAACATAGTAAACTGTCCCAAGGCGCTTCACAGGAGCGTTATCAAACAAAGTTAGACACCGAGCCACATAAGGAGATATTAGGAAAGATGAGAGGAATTCCAGGCATTTTCACCCCATGTGGTGCTGAGCCGCATACACCAGGATGGCCAGGGGGAGAAGGTCAGCCAGACCTCCTGAGCTAAGTCCAGCTACACTTCTCATCGTTGTCTCACCTCACACATGAAGAAAGGGTAAACAGGCGAGGTACCAGAGGGGGCACAGCACCTGGGGAACCCATACCCCAGTGAGAGTCAGTGTCTGTGGAACCCGTACCCCAGTGAGAGTCAGTGTCTGTGGAACCCGTACCCCAGTGAGAGTCAGTGTCTGTGGAACCCGTACCCCAGTGAGAGTCAGTGTCTGTGGAACCCGTACCCCAGTGAGAGTCAGTGTCTGTGGAACCCGTACCCCAGTGAGAGTCAGTGTCTGTG
Organism: Somniosus microcephalus; assembly: GCF_052327205.1. Lineage (NCBI taxonomy): Eukaryota > Metazoa > Chordata > Chondrichthyes > Squaliformes > Somniosidae > Somniosus > Somniosus microcephalus. The sequence goes on along the minus strand of NC_141009.1, from coordinate 1,586,484 downwards.
GAACCCGTACCCCAGTGAGAGTCAGTGTCTGTGGAACCCGTACCCCAGTGAGAGTCAGTGTCTGTGGAACCCGTACCCCAGTGAGAGTCAGTGTCTGTGCAACCCGTACCCCAGTGAGAGTCAGTGTGTGTGGAACCCGTACCCCAGTGAGAGTCAGTGTCTGTGGAACCCGTACCCCAGTGAGAGTCAGTGTCTGTGGAATCCGTACCCCAGTGAGAGTCAGTGTCTGTGCAACCCGTACCCCAGTGAGAGTCAGTGTGTGTGGAACCCGTACCCCAGTGAGAGTCAGTGTGTGGAACCCGTACCCCAGTGAGAGTCAGTGTCTGTGGAACCCGTACCCCAGTGAGAGTCAGTGTCTGTGGAACCCGTACCCCAGTGAGAGTCAGTGTGTGGAACCCGTACCCCAGTGAGAGTCAGTGTCTGTGGAACCCGTACCCCAGTGAGAGTCAGTGTCTGTGGAACCCGTACCCCAGTGAGAGTCAGTGTCTGTGGAACCCATACCCCAGTGAGAGTCAGTGTCTCTGGAACCCGTACCCCACTGAGAGTCAGTGTCTGTGGAACCCGTACCCCAGTGAGAGTCAGTGTCTGTCGAACCCGTACCCCAGTGAGTGTCAATGTCTGTGGAACCCGTACACCAGTGTGAGTCAGTGTCTGTGGAACCCGTACCCCAGTGAGAGTCAGTGTGTGTGGAACCCGTACCCCAGTGAGAGTCAGTGCCTGTAGAACCCATACCCCAGTGAGAGTCAGTGCCTGTGGAACCTGTACCCCAGTGAGAGTCAGTGTCTGTGGAGCCCGTACCCCAGTGAGAGTCAGTGCCTGTGGAACCCGTACCCCAGTGAGAGTCAGTGTCTGTGGAACCCGTACCCCAGTGAGTGTCAATGTCTGTGGAACCTGTACCCCAGTGTAAGTCAGTGTCTGTGGAACCCGTACCCCAGTGTGAGTCAGTGTCTGTGGAACCCGTACCCCAGTGAGAGTCAGTGTGTGTGGAACCCGTACCCCAGTGAGAGTCAGTGCCTGTAGAACCCGTACCCCAGTGAGAGTCAGTGTCTGTGGAACCTGTACCCCAGTGAGAGTCAGTGTCTGTGGAACCCATACCACAGTGAGAGTCAGTGCCTGTGGAACCCGTACCCCAGTGAGAGTCAGTGCCTGTGGAACCCGTACCCCAGTGAGAGTCAGTGCCTGTGGAACCCGTACCCCAGTGAGAGTCAGTGCCTGTGGAACCCGTACCCCAGTGAGATTCAGTGTCTGTGGAACCCGTACCCCAGTGAGAGTCAGTGTCTGTGGAACCCATACCCCAGTGAGAGTCAGTGTCTGTGGAACCCGTGCCCCAGTGAGAGTCAGTGTCTGTGGAACCCGTACCCCAGTGAGAGTCAGTGTCTGTGGAACCCGTACCCCAGTGAGAGTCAGTGTCTGTGGAATCCGTACCCCAGTGAGAGTCACTGTCTGTGGGACCCGTACCCCAGTGAGGGTCAGTGTCTGTGGAACCCGTACCCCAGTGAGAGTCAGTGTCTGTGGAACCCGCACCCCAGTGAGAGTCAGTGTCTGTGGAACCCGTACCCCACTGAGAGTCAGTGTCTGTGGAACCCGTGCCCCAGTGAGAGTCAGTGTCTGTGGAATCCGTACCCCAGTGAGAGTCAGTGTCTGTGGGACCCGTACCCGAGTGAGAGTCAGTGTCTGTGGAACCCGTACCCCACTGAGAGTCAGTGCCTATGGAACCCGTACCCCAGTGAGAGTCAGTGCCTGTGGAACCCGTACCCCAGTGAGAGTCAGTGTCTGTGGAACTGAGGGGATATTTACAGTCCTAGCCCTTTTGGGCTATCCCAGGTCAGGCGTATTCCTCAGACGTTCACCCTCAACTTAAGTTAGAGATAGCCAAATTCCATAAGACGCTTAAATGGGTCTAAAGGTTCAGGCTATCTCTCCCTAAAGGAAAGGAATGACTGAAGGTGTTACCATCCTCCAGATAGTACTTTTAATAAGTTGAACTAAACTGCAACCTTCCGGATATTATCAGGGTCCGGAATACCCCCAGAATTCTGCAGCTCCTTACAAAAGAGTGTACAGAATTTGTGGGTTCGTGAGTCTATACAGAATTACTCTTTGAGACAATTCTAAAAATATATAGTTTTATTCAAGAGCCGACATTCAGTTAACATCTGTTGAATCAGTCGCAACATTAACAATGCAACATACAATTAGCTTGCTTTTCTTATTTCTCAGAGATCCTTATTCTCAAATCTTTACTTCGTTACATTTCTACATTTCTTACTTATTTCCAAATCCAGAACATCCACCAAAATCAATCGCGTTGACTTCGCGAGACTCATAGTTAATGACTTACAGAGATGCCTCTGAAGAGTTGAGAAACGCTTTGCCCATTCAGCAAGTTCTGACTTTCTGTTAAAAAGGTCTTATTTTTATACCCTTTTGGCAGTGGTTTCTTCTTTGTTGTTCTCTGCTGATGTCAGCTAATTGTCTTTATTGATACCTCTTTCGAATGCTTTCTATTCTTACTGTCAATTCAACTATTGCATGCATAATTATTTCTCTACCTTTAGGTGTTCCAAAAACCATCATAAAAACAATGACAGCAATGGTTTCTGTTTGATGTCATTCCTACAAAATGCTTTCATTCAATTCTTAATATTGGCTTTACTGGATTTTGCAGACATTGTGAACCCATTCTGCTCCAAGTTTAATACAAACACAATGCAATTGCTTGGTGTCTCTATTGAAGTCATATTTTCAAAGCCTTCTTGTTGGTATTATATTTACAATATGTAAATCAAAACAACTTTAACTGTGTGTTTACTTGTTTTCTAGCTATCTTAATTGGTTGCATATTTAATCTTATGGTTCCTGTTTTCCAAGTTTAACATAAAACTATTTGACCAGCAGGTGTTTCTTTACTTGATGTCATGTTTCAAAGGCACATGCCTCTTTTAACGTTTGTATTTCTGTTTTACGTGTTAGCTCTTCACACTTTAAACTGGGCATTTTCATTGTGTTGGTTGCAAACCGGAGACATTTCGGAAGCACCAATGGTTTGCTTCAATCTTTCATTGTTTTAGTTTATTTAACTAATTCCCATTTCAAAGCTTGTTTAAAACTTTGTTATCAGCTGATCTTTTCTCAGAAGCCTGTATTCTGTTTGCAGCCTGTGTCTCCAAGGCTTTCCAGCGTGTGGCGCTGCGGCACGGCGCGTTGCGGTACTGCAGGCCTTCCTCCCATTGTTAAGTGGGAGGGGCCTGCAACAGCGCAATCCCCGATCTCGAGTGCCGGCAAAAGAGCCCGGCACCGAGGAGAAGTGCTGGGCTCTCGGGAAACAGCCGCTGCAATATTCAGTTTCAACGCCCTAAGAGGGACACGGAGCGCCTCGAGCCTTGCCCCGTCTCCCTCTAGGGGCGCTGAAATTGAATTTCTGGCGATCGGTATTACTCCAAACGCTGTGCAAAAATCAGCGCCCAGGCGAACTTGGCGCCACTTTGGCGCCTCAACCAAATTTCTACGCCAGTATATTCTGCATTAATAATATCAGTATTCTGTTCATATTATGGTGTATTTCTCTGAATCATGGCTATTCCTTCACAGAACCTGCACCCCAATGAGAGTCAGTGTCTGTGGAACCCGTACCCCAGTGAGAGTCTGTGTCTGTGGAACCCGTACCCCAGTGTGAGTCAGTGTCTGTGGAACCCGTACCCCAATGAGAGTCAGTGTCTGTGGAACCCGTACCCCAGTGACAGTCAGTGTCTGTGGAACCCGTACCCCAATGAGAGTCAGTGTCTGTGGAACCCGTACCCCAGTGAGAGTCAGTGTCTGTGGAACCCGTACCCCAGTGAGAGTCTGTGTCTGTGGAACCCGTACCCCAGTGAGAGTCAGTGCCTGTGGAACCCGTACCCAGTGAGAGTCAGTGTCTGTGGATCCCGTACCCCAGCGAGAGTCAGTGTCTGTGGAACCCTTACTCCAGTGAGAGCCAGTGTCTGTGGAACCCATACCCCAGTGAGAGTCAGTGTCTGTGGAACCCGTACCCCAGTGAGAGTCAGTGTCTGTGGAACCCTTACTCCAGTGAGAGTCAGTGTCTGTGGAACCCATACCCCAGTGAGAGCCAGTGTCTGTGGAACCCGTACCCCAGTGAGAGTCAGTGTCTGTGGAACCCGTACAACAGTGAGAGTCAGTGTCTGTGGAACCGTACCTCAGTGAGAGTCAGTGTCTGTGGAACCTGAACCCCAGTGAGAGTCAGTGTCTGTGGAACCCGTACCCCAGTGAGAGTCAGTGTCTGTGCAACCCGTACCCCAGTGAGAGACAGTGTCTGTGGAACCTGTACCTCAGTGAGAGTCAGTGTCTGTGGAACCTGTACCCCAGTGAGAGTCAGTGTCTGTGGAACCCGTACCCCAGTGAGAGTCAGTGTCTGTGGAACCCGTACCCCAGTGAGAGTCAGTGTCTGTGGAACCTGTACCCCAGTGAGAGTCAGTGTCTGTGGAACCAGTACCCCAGTGAGAGTCAGTGTCTGTGGAACCCGTACCCCAGTGAGAATCAGTGTCTGTGGAACCCGTACCCCAGTGAGAGTCAGTGTCTGTGGAACCTGTACCCCAGTGAGAGTCAGTGTCTGTGGAACCCGTACCCCAGTGAGAGTCAGTGTCAGTGGAACCCGTACCCCAGTGAGAGTCAGTGTCAGTGGAACCCGTACCCCAGTGAGAGTCAGTGTCGGTGGAACCCGTACCCCTGTGAGAGTCAGTGTCTGTGGAACCCGTACCCCAGCGAGAGTCAGTGTCTGTGGAACCCTTACTCCAGTGAGAGTCAGTGTGTGTGGAACCCATACCCCAGTGAGAGTCAGTGTCTGTGGAACCAGTACCCCAGTGAGAGTCAGTGTCTGTGGAATCCTTACTCCAGCGAGAGTCAGTGTCTGTGGAACCCATACCCCAGTGAGAGTCAGTGTCTGTGGAACCCGTACCCCAGTGAGAGTCAGTGTATGTGGAACCCGTACCCCAGTGAGAATCAGTGTCTGTGGAACCCGTACCCCGGTGAGAGTCAGTGTCTGTGGAATCCGTACCTCAGTGAGAGTCAGTGTCTGTGGAACCTGAACCCCAGTGAGAGTCAGTGTCTGTGGAACCCGTACCCCAGTGAGAGTCAGTGTCTTTGCAACCGTACCCCAATGAGAGTCAGTGTCTGTGGAACCCGTACCTCAGTGAGAGTCAGTGTCTGTGGAACCTGTACCCCAGTGAGAGTCAGTGTCTGTGGAACCCGTACCCCAGTGAGAGTCAGTGTCTGTGGAACCTGTACCCCAGTGAGAGTCAGTGTCTATGGAACACGTACCCCAGTGAGAGTCAGTGTCTGTGGAACACGTACCCCAGTGAGAGTCAGTGTCTGTGGAACCTGTACCCCAGTGAGAGTCAGTGTCTGTGGAACCCGTACCCCAGTGAGAATCAGTGTCTGTGGAACCCGTACCCCAGTGTGAGTCAGTGTCTGTGGAACCCGTACCCCAGTGAGAGTCAGTGTGTGTGGAACCCGTACCCCAGTGAGAGTCAGTGCCTGTAGAACCCGTACCCCAGTGAGAGTCAGTGTCTGTGGAACCTGTACCCCAGTGAGAGTCAGTGTCTGTGGAACCCATACCACAGTGAGAGTCAGTGCCTGTGGAACCCGTACCCCAGTGAGAGTCAGTGCCTGTGGAACCCGTACCCCAGTGAGAGTCAGTGCCTGTGGAACCCGTACCCCAGTGAGAGTCAGTGCCTGTGGAACCCGTACCCCAGTGAGATTCAGTGTCTGTGGAACCCGTACCCCAGTGAGAGTCAGTGTCTGTGGAACCCATACCCCAGTGAGAGTCAGTGTCTGTGGAACCCGTGCCCCAGTGAGAGTCAGTGTCTGTGGAACCCGTACCCCAGTGAGAGTCAGTGTCTGTGGAACCCGTACCCCAGTGAGAGTCAGTGTCTGTGGAATCCGTACCCCAGTGAGAGTCACTGTCTGTGGGACCCGTACCCCAGTGAGGGTCAGTGTCTGTGGAACCCGTACCCCAGTGAGAGTCAGTGTCTGTGGAACCCGCACCCCAGTGAGAGTCAGTGTCTGTGGAACCCGTACCCCACTGAGAGTCAGTGTCTGTGGAACCCGTGCCCCAGTGAGAGTCAGTGTCTGTGGAATCCGTACCCCAGTGAGAGTCAGTGTCTGTGGGACCCGTACCCGAGTGAGAGTCAGTGTCTGTGGAACCCGTACCCCACTGAGAGTCAGTGCCTATGGAACCCGTACCCCAGTGAGAGTCAGTGCCTGTGGAACCCGTACCCCAGTGAGAGTCAGTGTCTGTGGAACTGAGGGGATATTTACAGTCCTAGCCCTTTTGGGCTATCCCAGGTCAGGCGTATTCCTCAGACGTTCACCCTCAACTTAAGTTAGAGATAGCCAAATTCCATAAGACGCTTAAATGGGTCTAAAGGTTCAGGCTATCTCTCCCTAAAGGAAAGGAATGACTGAAGGTGTTACCATCCTCCAGATAGTACTTTTAATAAGTTGAACTAAACTGCAACCTTCCGGATATTATCAGGGTCCGGAATACCCCCAGAATTCTGCAGCTCCTTACAAAAGAGTGTACAGAATTTGTGGGTTCGTGAGTCTATACAGAATTACTCTTTGAGACAATTCTAAAAATATATAGTTTTATTCAAGAGCCGACATTCAGTTAACATCTGTTGAATCAGTCGCAACATTAACAATGCAACATACAATTAGCTTGCTTTTCTTATTTCTCAGAGATCCTTATTCTCAAATCTTTACTTCGTTACATTTCTACATTTCTTACTTATTTCCAAATCCAGAACATCCACCAAAATCAATCGCGTTGACTTCGCGAGACTCATAGTTAATGACTTACAGAGATGCCTCTGAAGAGTTGAGAAACGCTTTGCCCATTCAGCAAGTTCTGACTTTCTGTTAAAAAGGTCTTATTTTTATACCCTTTTGGCAGTGGTTTCTTCTTTGTTGTTCTCTGCTGATGTCAGCTAATTGTCTTTATTGATACCTCTTTCGAATGCTTTCTATTCTTACTGTCAATTCAACTATTGCATGCATAATTATTTCTCTACCTTTAGGTGTTCCAAAAACCATCATAAAAACAATGACAGCAATGGTTTCTGTTTGATGTCATTCCTACAAAATGCTTTCATTCAATTCTTAATATTGGCTTTACTGGATTTTGCAGACATTGTGAACCCATTCTGCTCCAAGTTTAATACAAACACAATGCAATTGCTTGGTGTCTCTATTGAAGTCATATTTTCAAAGCCTTCTTGTTGGTATTATATTTACAATATGTAAATCAAAACAACTTTAACTGTGTGTTTACTTGTTTTCTAGCTATCTTAATTGGTTGCATATTTAATCTTATGGTTCCTGTTTTCCAAGTTTAACATAAAACTATTTGACCAGCAGGTGTTTCTTTACTTGATGTCATGTTTCAAAGGCACATGCCTCTTTTAACGTTTGTATTTCTGTTTTACGTGTTAGCTCTTCACACTTTAAACTGGGCATTTTCATTGTGTTGGTTGCAAACCGGAGACATTTCGGAAGCACCAATGGTTTGCTTCAATCTTTCATTGTTTTAGTTTATTTAACTAATTCCCATTTCAAAGCTTGTTTAAAACTTTGTTATCAGCTGATCTTTTCTCAGAAGCCTGTATTCTGTTTGCAGCCTGTGTCTCCAAGGCTTTCCAGCGTGTGGCGCTGCGGCACGGCGCGTTGCGGTACTGCAGGCCTTCCTCCCATTGTTAAGTGGGAGGGGCCTGCAACAGCGCAATCCCCGATCTCGAGTGCCGGCAAAAGAGCCCGGCACCGAGGAGAAGTGCTGGGCTCTCGGGAAACAGCCGCTGCAATATTCAGTTTCAACGCCCTAAGAGGGACACGGAGCGCCTCGAGCCTTGCCCCGTCTCCCTCTAGGGGCGCTGAAATTGAATTTCTGGCGATCGGTATTACTCCAAACGCTGTGCAAAAATCAGCGCCCAGGCGAACTTGGCGCCACTTTGGCGCCTCAACCAAATTTCTACGCCAGTATATTCTGCATTAATAATATCAGTATTCTGTTCATATTATGGTGTATTTCTCTGAATCATGGCTATTCCTTCACAGAACCTGCACCCCAATGAGAGTCAGTGTCTGTGGAACCCGTACCCCAGTGAGAGTCTGTGTCTGTGGAACCCGTACCCCAGTGTGAGTCAGTGTCTGTGGAACCCGTACCCCAATGAGAGTCAGTGTCTGTGGAACCCGTACCCCAGTGACAGTCAGTGTCTGTGGAACCCGTACCCCAATGAGAGTCAGTGTCTGTGGAACCCGTACCCCAGTGAGAGTCAGTGTCTGTGGAACCCGTACCCCAGTGAGAGTCTGTGTCTGTGGAACCCGTACCCCAGTGAGAGTCAGTGCCTGTGGAACCCGTACCCAGTGAGAGTCAGTGTCTGTGGATCCCGTACCCCAGCGAGAGTCAGTGTCTGTGGAACCCTTACTCCAGTGAGAGCCAGTGTCTGTGGAACCCATACCCCAGTGAGAGTCAGTGTCTGTGGAACCCGTACCCCAGTGAGAGTCAGTGTCTGTGGAACCCTTACTCCAGTGAGAGTCAGTGTCTGTGGAACCCATACCCCAGTGAGAGCCAGTGTCTGTGGAACCCGTACCCCAGTGAGAGTCAGTGTCTGTGGAACCCGTACAACAGTGAGAGTCAGTGTCTGTGGAACCGTACCTCAGTGAGAGTCAGTGTCTGTGGAACCTGAACCCCAGTGAGAGTCAGTGTCTGTGGAACCCGTACCCCAGTGAGAGTCAGTGTCTGTGCAACCCGTACCCCAGTGAGAGACAGTGTCTGTGGAACCTGTACCTCAGTGAGAGTCAGTGTCTGTGGAACCTGTACCCCAGTGAGAGTCAGTGTCTGTGGAACCCGTACCCCAGTGAGAGTCAGTGTCTGTGGAACCCGTACCCCAGTGAGAGTCAGTGTCTGTGGAACCTGTACCCCAGTGAGAGTCAGTGTCTGTGGAACCAGTACCCCAGTGAGAGTCAGTGTCTGTGGAACCCGTACCCCAGTGAGAATCAGTGTCTGTGGAACCCGTACCCCAGTGAGAGTCAGTGTCTGTGGAACCTGTACCCCAGTGAGAGTCAGTGTCTGTGGAACCCGTACCCCAGTGAGAGTCAGTGTCAGTGGAACCCGTACCCCAGTGAGAGTCAGTGTCAGTGGAACCCGTACCCCAGTGAGAGTCAGTGTCGGTGGAACCCGTACCCCTGTGAGAGTCAGTGTCTGTGGAACCCGTACCCCAGCGAGAGTCAGTGTCTGTGGAACCCTTACTCCAGTGAGAGTCAGTGTGTGTGGAACCCATACCCCAGTGAGAGTCAGTGTCTGTGGAACCAGTACCCCAGTGAGAGTCAGTGTCTGTGGAATCCTTACTCCAGCGAGAGTCAGTGTCTGTGGAACCCATACCCCAGTGAGAGTCAGTGTCTGTGGAACCCGTACCCCAGTGAGAGTCAGTGTATGTGGAACCCGTACCCCAGTGAGAATCAGTGTCTGTGGAACCCGTACCCCGGTGAGAGTCAGTGTCTGTGGAATCCGTACCTCAGTGAGAGTCAGTGTCTGTGGAACCTGAACCCCAGTGAGAGTCAGTGTCTGTGGAACCCGTACCCCAGTGAGAGTCAGTGTCTTTGCAACCGTACCCCAATGAGAGTCAGTGTCTGTGGAACCCGTACCTCAGTGAGAGTCAGTGTCTGTGGAACCTGTACCCCAGTGAGAGTCAGTGTCTGTGGAACCCGTACCCCAGTGAGAGTCAGTGTCTGTGGAACCTGTACCCCAGTGAGAGTCAGTGTCTATGGAACACGTACCCCAGTGAGAGTCAGTGTCTGTGGAACACGTACCCCAGTGAGAGTCAGTGTCTGTGGAACCTGTACCCCAGTGAGAGTCAGTGTCTGTGGAACCCGTACCCCAGTGAGAATCAGTGTCTGTGGAACCCGTACCCCAGTGTGAGTCAGTGTCTGTGGAACCCGTACCCCAGTGAGAGTCAGTGTGTGTGGAACCCGTACCCCAGTGAGAGTCAGTGCCTGTAGAACCCGTACCCCAGTGAGAGTCAGTGTCTGTGGAACCTGTACCCCAGTGAGAGTCAGTGTCTGTGGAACCCATACCACAGTGAGAGTCAGTGCCTGTGGAACCCGTACCCCAGTGAGAGTCAGTGCCTGTGGAACCCGTACCCCAGTGAGAGTCAGTGCCTGTGGAACCCGTACCCCAGTGAGAGTCAGTGCCTGTGGAACCCGTACCCCAGTGAGATTCAGTGTCTGTGGAACCCGTACCCCAGTGAGAGTCAGTGTCTGTGGAACCCATACCCCAGTGAGAGTCAGTGTCTGTGGAACCCGTGCCCCAGTGAGAGTCAGTGTCTGTGGAACCCGTACCCCAGTGAGAGTCAGTGTCTGTGGAACCCGTACCCCAGTGAGAGTCAGTGTCTGTGGAATCCGTACCCCAGTGAGAGTCACTGTCTGTGGGACCCGTACCCCAGTGAGGGTCAGTGTCTGTGGAACCCGTACCCCAGTGAGAGTCAGTGTCTGTGGAACCCGCACCCCAGTGAGAGTCAGTGTCTGTGGAACCCGTACCCCACTGAGAGTCAGTGTCTGTGGAACCCGTGCCCCAGTGAGAGTCAGTGTCTGTGGAATCCGTACCCCAGTGAGAGTCAGTGTCTGTGGGACCCGTACCCGAGTGAGAGTCAGTGTCTGTGGAACCCGTACCCCACTGAGAGTCAGTGCCTATGGAACCCGTACCCCAGTGAGAGTCAGTGCCTGTGGAACCCGTACCCCAGTGAGAGTCAGTGTCTGTGGAACTGAGGGGATATTTACAGTCCTAGCCCTTTTGGGCTATCCCAGGTCAGGCGTATTCCTCAGACGTTCACCCTCAACTTAAGTTAGAGATAGCCAAATTCCATAAGACGCTTAAATGGGTCTAAAGGTTCAGGCTATCTCTCCCTAAAGGAAAGGAATGACTGAAGGTGTTACCATCCTCCAGATAGTACTTTTAATAAGTTGAACTAAACTGCAACCTTCCGGATATTATCAGGGTCCGGAATACCCCCAGAATTCTGCAGCTCCTTACAAAAGAGTGTACAGAATTTGTGGGTTCGTGAGTCTATACAGAATTACTCTTTGAGACAATTCTAAAAATATATAGTTTTATTCAAGAGCCGACATTCAGTTAACATCTGTTGAATCAGTCGCAACATTAACAATGCAACATACAATTAGCTTGCTTTTCTTATTTCTCAGAGATCCTTATTCTCAAATCTTTACTTCGTTACATTTCTACATTTCTTACTTATTTCCAAATCCAGAACATCCACCAAAATCAATCGCGTTGACTTCGCGAGACTCATAGTTAATGACTTACAGAGATGCCTCTGAAGAGTTGAGAAACGCTTTGCCCATTCAGCAAGTTCTGACTTTCTGTTAAAAAGGTCTTATTTTTATACCCTTTTGGCAGTGGTTTCTTCTTTGTTGTTCTCTGCTGATGTCAGCTAATTGTCTTTATTGATACCTCTTTCGAATGCTTTCTATTCTTACTGTCAATTCAACTATTGCATGCATAATTATTTCTCTACCTTTAGGTGTTCCAAAAACCATCATAAAAACAATGACAGCAATGGTTTCTGTTTGATGTCATTCCTACAAAATGCTTTCATTCAATTCTTAATATTGGCTTTACTGGATTTTGCAGACATTGTGAACCCATTCTGCTCCAAGTTTAATACAAACACAATGCAATTGCTTGGTGTCTCTATTGAAGTCATATTTTCAAAGCCTTCTTGTTGGTATTATATTTACAATATGTAAATCAAAACAACTTTAACTGTGTGTTTACTTGTTTTCTAGCTATCTTAATTGGTTGCATATTTAATCTTATGGTTCCTGTTTTCCAAGTTTAACATAAAACTATTTGACCAGCAGGTGTTTCTTTACTTGATGTCATGTTTCAAAGGCACATGCCTCTTTTAATGTTTGTATTTCTGTTTTACGTGTTAGCTCTTCACACTTTAAACTGGGCATTTTCATTGTGTTGGTTGCAAACCGGAGACATTTCGGAAGCACCAATGGTTTGCTTCAATCTTTCATTGTTTTAGTTTATTTAACTAATTCCCATTTCAAAGCTTGTTTAAAACTTTGTTATCAGCTGATCTTTTCTCAGAAGCCTGTATTCTGTTTGCAGCCTGTGTCTCCAAGGCTTTCCAGCGTGTGGCGCTGCGGCACGGCGCGTTGCGGTACTGCAGGCCTTCCTCCCATTGTTAAGTGGGAGGGGCCTGCAACAGCGCAATCCCCGATCTCGAGTGCCGGCAAAAGAGCCCGGCACCGAGGAGAAGTGCTGGGCTCTCGGGAAACAGCCGCTGCAATATTCAGTTTCAACGCCCTAAGAGGGACACGGAGCGCCTCGAGCCTTGCCCCGTCTCCCTCTAGGGGCGCTGAAATTGAATTTCTGGCGATCGGTATTACTCCAAACGCTGTGCAAAAATCAGCGCCCAGGCGAACTTGGCGCCACTTTGGCGCCTCAACCAAATTTCTACGCCAGTATATTCTGCATTAATAATATCAGTATTCTGTTCATATTATGGTGTATTTCTCTGAATCATGGCTATTCCTTCACAGAACCTGCACCCCAATGAGAGTCAGTGTCTGTGGAACCCGTACCCCAGTGAGAGTCTGTGTCTGTGGAACCCGTACCCCAGTGTGAGTCAGTGTCTGTGGAACCCGTACCCCAATGAGAGTCAGTGTCTGTGGAACCCGTACCCCAGTGACAGTCAGTGTCTGTGGAACCCGTACCCCAATGAGAGTCAGTGTCTGTGGAACCCGTACCCCAGTGAGAGTCAGTGTCTGTGGAACCCGTACCCCAGTGAGAGTCTGTGTCTGTGGAACCCGTACCCCAGTGAGAGTCAGTGCCTGTGGAACCCGTACCCAGTGAGAGTCAGTGTCTGTGGATCCCGTACCCCAGCGAGAGTCAGTGTCTGTGGAACCCTTACTCCAGTGAGAGCCAGTGTCTGTGGAACCCATACCCCAGTGAGAGTCAGTGTCTGTGGAACCCGTACCCCAGTGAGAGTCAGTGTCTGTGGAACCCTTACTCCAGTGAGAGTCAGTGTCTGTGGAACCCATACCCCAGTGAGAGCCAGTGTCTGTGGAACCCGTACCCCAGTGAGAGTCAGTGTCTGTGGAACCCGTACAACAGTGAGAGTCAGTGTCTGTGGAACCGTACCTCAGTGAGAGTCAGTGTCTGTGGAACCTGAACCCCAGTGAGAGTCAGTGTCTGTGGAACCCGTACCCCAGTGAGAGTCAGTGTCTGTGCAACCCGTACCCCAGTGAGAGACAGTGTCTGTGGAACCTGTACCTCAGTGAGAGTCAGTGTCTGTGGAACCTGTACCCCAGTGAGAGTCAGTGTCTGTGGAACCCGTACCCCAGTGAGAGTCAGTGTCTGTGGAACCCGTACCCCAGTGAGAGTCAGTGTCTGTGGAACCTGTACCCCAGTGAGAGTCAGTGTCTGTGGAACCAGTACCCCAGTGAGAGTCAGTGTCTGTGGAACCCGTACCCCAGTGAGAATCAGTGTCTGTGGAACCCGTACCCCAGTGAGAGTCAGTGTCTGTGGAACCTGTACCCCAGTGAGAGTCAGTGTCTGTGGAACCCGTACCCCAGTGAGAGTCAGTGTCAGTGGAACCCGTACCCCAGTGAGAGTCAGTGTCAGTGGAACCCGTACCCCAGTGAGAGTCAGTGTCGGTGGAACCCGTACCCCTGTGAGAGTCAGTGTCTGTGGAACCCGTACCCCAGCGAGAGTCAGTGTCTGTGGAACCCTTACTCCAGTGAGAGTCAGTGTGTGTGGAACCCATACCCCAGTGAGAGTCAGTGTCTGTGGAACCAGTACCCCAGTGAGAGTCAGTGTCTGTGGAATCCTTACTCCAGCGAGAGTCAGTGTCTGTGGAACCCATACCCCAGTGAGAGTCAGTGTCTGTGGAACCCGTACCCCAGTGAGAGTCAGTGTATGTGGAACCCGTACCCCAGTGAGAATCAGTGTCTGTGGAACCCGTACCCCGGTGAGAGTCAGTGTCTGTGGAATCCGTACCTCAGTGAGAGTCAGTGTCTGTGGAACCTGAACCCCAGTGAGAGTCAGTGTCTGTGGAACCCGTACCCCAGTGAGAGTCAGTGTCTTTGCAACCGTACCCCAATGAGAGTCAGTGTCTGTGGAACCCGTACCTCAGTGAGAGTCAGTGTCTGTGGAACCTGTACCCCAGTGAGAGTCAGTGTCTGTGGAACCCGTACCCCAGTGAGAGTCAGTGTCTGTGGAACCTGTACCCCAGTGAGAGTCAGTGTCTATGGAACACGTACCCCAGTGAGAGTCAGTGTCTGTGGAACACGTACCCCAGTGAGAGTCAGTGTCTGTGGAACCTGTACCCCAGTGAGAGTCAGTGTCTGTGGAACCCGTACCCCAGTGAGAATCAGTGTCTGTGGAACCCGTACCCCAGTGAGAGTCAGTGTCTGTGGAACCCGTACCCCAGTGAGAGTCAGTGTCTGTGGAACCTGTACCCCAGTGAGAGTCAGTGTGTGTGGAACCTGTACCCCAGTGAGAGTCAGTGTCTGTGGAACCCGTACCCCAGTGAGAGTCAGTGCCTGTGGAACCCGTACCCCAGTGAGAGTCAGTGTCTGTGGAACCCGTACCCCAGTGAGAGTCAGTGTGTGTGGAACCCGTACCCCAGTGAGAGTCAGTGTCTGTGGAACCTGTACCCCAGTGAGAGTCAGTGTCTGTGGAACCCGTACCCCAGTGAGAGTCAGTGCCTGTGGAACCCGTACCCCAGTGAGAGTCAGTGTCTGTGGAACCCGTACCCCAGTGAGAGTCAGTGTGTGTGGAACCCGTACCCCAGTGAGAGTCAGTGTCTGTGGAACCCGTACCCCAGTGAGAGTCAGTGTCTGTGGAACCCGTACCCCAGTGAGAGTCAGTGTCTGTGGAACCCGTACCCCAGTGAGAGTCAGTGTCTGTGGAACCCGTACCCCAGTGAGAGTCAGTGTCTGTGTCACCCGTACCCCAGTGAGAGTCAGTGTCTGTGGAACCCGTACCCCAGTGAGAGTCAGTGTCTGTGTCACCCGTACCCCAGTGAGAGTCAGTGTCTGTGGAACCCGTACCCCAGTGAAAGTCAGTGCCTGTGGAACCCGTACCCCAGTGAGAGTCAGCGTCTGTGGAACCCGTACCCCAGTGAGAGTCAGTGTCTGTGGAACCCGTACCCCAGTGAGAGTCAGTGTCTGTGGAACCCGTACCCCAGTGAGAGTCAGTGTGTGTGGAACCCGTACCCCAGTGAGAGTCAGTGTCTGTGGAACCCGTACCCCAGTGAGAGTCAGTGTCTGTGGAACCCGTACCCCAGTGAGAGTCAGTGTCTGTGGAACCCGTACCCGAGTGAGAGTCAGTGTCTGTGGAACCCGTACCCCAGTGAGAGTCAGTGTCTGTGGAACCCGTACCCCAGTGAGAGTCAGTGTCTGTGGAACCCGTACCCCAGTGAGAGTCAGTGTCTGTGGGACCCGTACCCTAGTGAGAGTCAGTGTCTGTGGAACCCGTACCCCAGTGAGAGTCAGTGTCTGTGGAACCCGTACCCCAGTGAGAGTCAGTGCCTGTGGAACCCGTACCCCAGTGAGAGTCAGTGTCTGTGGAACCTGTACCCCAGTGAGAGTCAGTGTCTGTGGAACCCGCACCCCAGTGAGAGTCAGTGTCGGTGGAACCTGAACCCCAGTGGGAGTCAGGGCTGGATTTTCCCAGCCCTGAGGAGGCAGGTTTGGAGGTGGGACTGGCTGGAAAATGGCATAAAATGGTACCAACCCCAGTCCCAACCTGCCTCCGGGCCATCTTCCCGGGAGGCAGGTCCCCGAGTCGTGCAGGGACCCATCTCCTCAAGGCGGGAAGGGGATTGAAGCCAATTAACTGCCTGTTAACAGGTGAGTGATAGGTGAAGTGTCATATGCTGACGTCATCTGTCACCAGCTTTCCCTTAATTGGCCGGTAAGCCCGTAGGTCCCAGGAATACTCTGAATATCAGGAAATATCTCAGAGCTGAACTCTTCACCCTCTATTTTAGATCTCATATTGAGCAAAGGATTAATTAATAACCTTGTGGTAAAGGGGCCTTTTGGGAAGAGTGAGCATAATATGATAGAATATTATGTTGAGTTTGAAAGTGATTTTGTTAAATCCAAAACTAGGGTCTTAAATCTAAACAAAGCAAACTACGTAGGTATGAAGGGCGAGTTGGCTAGGGTAGATTGGGAAACTACATTAAAAGGTATAACGGTAAACAAGCAATGGCTAGCATTTAAAGAATTAATACATAATTTACAACAAATATACATTCCTTTAAGGCACATAAACCCCACAGGAAAAGTGGTCCAACCGTGGCTAACAAGAGAAGTTCAAGATAGCATTAGATCAAAGGAGGAGCCTTATAATGTTGCCAAAAAGAGTAGTAAGCCTGAGGATTGGGAAGATTTTAGAATTCAGCAAAGAAGGACCAAGAAATTGATAAAGAAAGGGAAAATAGAATATGAGCATAAACTAGCAAGAGACATAAAAACAGACTGCAAAAGCTTCTATAGGTATGTAAGAAGGAAACGATTAGCGAAAGTAAATGTGGGTCCCGTACAGGCTGAGACAGGAGAAATTATAATGGGGAATAAGGAAATGGCAGAGAAATTAAACAAATACTTTGGGCAGGATTTTCATTGGGCCGTGGAGGCGGGATTGGAGGCATGTGGGGGGTTAAAATCCTGAAATCAGGGGTCCCGACCCCATCCCGCCCCCAACCCGCCTCCATGCCAGTTTCAAAGGAGGCGGGTACCTGCCCCGCACTGGGACCTGCCTCCCTGAGGCGGGAAGGGGATTAGTGCCAATTAACTGCCTGTTAACAGGTAGTTAACGTGCAGTTTTTAGCCTAATCCCTATTTTTAATGTTGAAATGTGGGATTCCCGACGGCTCCAAACTACGCCAAGTTAGTGAGGCGGACCGTCGGGATGAAGGCCTTGGAGGGGTCAAGATGTCCAGTGTTCAGGTGAGTGTTGGGTGCATGAGTACAAAGGTAAGTGTGTTTGGTGTGTGTAAAGTGGTTAAAGAAGTTTTACATACCTTTACTTACCTTTACAGCCTTATTTCCTCATGTCTCGGGAGTCCCTCATCTCACTGGCAGAGAAAGCAGAATGGCTGCAAGCTGTCAAAAATTGCAGCATTCAGCTTTCTGTTCCGGGGAGATCTCTAAATCATCCGGACAGGAAGGAATTAACTTGGAGTACAGATTGTCAGTGTTTGACAGCTTCAAACAGCTGTGAAACGCTGATATTTCATCTGTCAAAAGGTCTTGACAGATGAAATTTCAATCTGTGACATCACCTGTTGCCGGGTGGCCCTTAATTGGCCTGCTGAGCCCGCTGGGTGAGCTCAACAAGGTCAGTCAAGTCAAAATCGCATGGATTGGCTAGAACTCGATGGAGGCGGGACTACAACCCCAAAAGTTGCAGTCCCGCCTCCTACCCGACTCCTCAATGAAAATCCAGCCCTTTGTGTCTGTCTTCACGGAAGAAGATGCAAAAAACTTCCTGGAAATAGTGGAGAACCAAGGGTCGAGCAAGAATGAGGAACTGAAAGAAATTAGTAATAGTAAAAAAATAATACTGGAGAAATTAATGGGACTGAAAGCCGATAAATCCCCTGGACCTGATGGCCTACATCCTAGGGTTTTGAAAGAGGTGGCTGTAGAGATAGTGGATGCATTGGTTGTCATTTTCCAAAATTCCATAGATTCTGGAATGGTTCTCGTGGATTGGAAAGTAGCAAATGTAACCCCACTATTTAAGAAAGGAGGGAGAGAGAAAACAGGGAACTACAGCCCAGTTAGCCTGACATCAGTAGTAGGGAAAATGCTAGAATCTGTTATTAAGGACGTGGTAACAGGGCACTTAGAAAATAATAATAGGATTGGGCAGAGTCGACACGGATTTATGAAAGGGAAATCGTGTTTGGCAAATCTGTTGGAGTTTTTTGAGGTTGTAACTAGCAGAATAGATAAGGGGAACCAGTGGATGTGGTGTATTTGGGTTTTCAGAAGGCATTCGATAAGGTGCCACACAAGAGGTTATTAAACAAAATTAGGGCTCATGGGATTGGGGGTAATGTACCAGCATAGATTGAGGATTGGTTAACGGACAGAAAACAGAGAGTAGGAATAAACGGGTCATTTTCAGGTTGGCAGGCTGTAACTAGTGGGGTACCGCAAGGATCAGTGCTTGGGCCTCAGCTATTCACAATCTACATCAATGATTTGGATGAGGGGACCAAACGTAATATATCCAAGTTTGCTGATGATACAAAGCTGGGTGGGAATGTAAGTTGTGAGGAGGATGCAAGGAGGCTTCAGGGGGATATAGACAGGCTAAGTGAGTGGGCAAGAACATGGCAAATGAAATATAATGTGGAGGAATGTGAAGTTATCCACTTTGGTAGGAAAAATAGAAAAACAGAGTATTTTTTAAGTGGTGAGAAATTGGAAAATGGTGTTCAGAGGGACCTGGGTGCCCTTGTACACGAATCACTGAAAGTTAACATGCAGGTACAGCAAGCAATTAGGAAAGCAAATGGTATGTTGGCCTTTATTACAAGAGGATTTGAGTATAAGAGTAAAGACGTCTTACTGCAATTATATAGGGCCCTGGTGAGACCACACCTGGAGTATTGTGTACAGTTTTGGTCTCCTTACCTAAGGAAGGATATACTTGCCATAGAGGGAGTGCAATGAAGGTTCACCAGACTGGTTCACAAGAGCATAAGAAATAAGAGCAGGAGTCGGCCATACGGCCCCTCGAGCCTGCTCCGCCATTCAATAAGATCATGGCTGATCATCGACCTCAACTCCATTTTCCCGCCCGATCCCCATATCCCTTGATTCCCCTCGAGTCCAAAAATCTATCGATCTCAGCCTTGAATATACTCAACGACTCAGCATTCACAGCCCTCTGGGGCAGAGAATTCCAAAGATTCACAACCCTCTGAGTGAAGAAATTCCTCCTCATCTCAGTCCTAAATGGCCGACCCCTTATCCTGAGACTATGCCTCCTAGTTCTAGACTCTCCAGCCAGGGGAAACAACCTCTCAGCATCTACCCTGTCAATCCCCTTCAGAATCTTGTGTTTCAATGAGATCACCTCTCATTCTTCTAAACTCCAGAGAGTATCGGCCCAATCTACACAATCTCTCATCATAGGACAGCCCTCTCATCCCAGGAATCAATCTAGTGAACCTTCGTTGCACCGCCTCCAAGGCAAGTATATCCTTCCTCAGATAAGGAGACCAAAACTGTGCCCAGTACTCCAGGTGTGGTCTCACCAAGGCCCTGTACAATTGGAGCAAGACTTCCTTCCTCTTATACTCCAACCCCCTTGCAATAAAGGCCAACATGCCGTTTGCCTTCCTAATTGCTTGCTGTACCTGCATGCTAGCTTTCTGTGTTTCTTGCACAAGGACATCCAAATCTCTCTGAACACCAACATTTGAAAGTTTCTCACCATTTAAAAAATATTCTGTTTTTCTATTCTTCCTACCAAAGTGAATAACCTCACATTTCCCTACATTATAGAAACATAGAAGATAGGAGCAGGAGTAGGCCATTCGGCCCCTCGAGCCTGCTCCGCCATTCAATGAGATCATGGCTGATCATCCAAATTCAGTACCCTGTCCCTGCTTTCTCCCCATATCCCTTGGTCCCTTTAGCCTTAAGAAATATATCCAACTCCTTCTTGAATATATTTAATGAATTGGCCTCTACTGCCTTCTGTGGTAGCGAATTCCACAGGTTCACCACTCTCTGGGTGAAGAAATTCCTCCTCATCTCTGTCCTAAATGGCTTACCCCTTATCCTTAGGCTGTGACCCCTGGTTCTGGACTCCCCGACCATCGGGAACATCCTTCCAGCATCTAGTCTGTCTAGTCCTGTTAGAATTTTATAAGTTTCAATGAGATCCCCTCTCATTCTTCTAAACTCCAGCGAGTACAAGCCCAATCGACCCAATCTCTCCTCATACATCATTCCTGCCATCCCAGGTATCAGCCTGGTGAATCTTCGCTGCACTCCTTCCGTGGCAAGAACATCCTTCCTCAGATAAGGTGACCAAAACTGCACACAATACTCAAGATGTGGTCTCACCAAGGCCCTGTACAACTGCAGCAAGACATCCTTGTTCCTGTACTCAAACCCTCTCGCTACAAAGGCCAACATACCATTTGCCTTCTTAACCGCCTGCTGCACCTGCATGCTTACCTTCAGCGACTGGTGCACAAGGACACCCAGATCTCGTTGCACTTCACCTTCTCCCAATCTATTGCCATTCAGATAATAATCTGCCTCCTGTTTTTGACACCAAAGTGGATAACCTCACATTTATCCACATTATATTGCATCTGCCATGCTTCTGCCCAATCACCCAACCTGTCCAAATCATACTGGAGTTTCTCGGCATCCTCCTCACAGCACACACACCCACACAGCTTTGTGTTGTCTGCAAACTTGGAGATATTACATCTAGTCCCCTCGTCCAGGTCATTAATATATATTGTGAATAGCTGGGGTCCAAGGACCGATCCCTGCGGTACCCCACTAGTCACTGCCTGCCACTCGGAAAAAGAGCCGTTTATTCCAACTCTTTGCTTTCTGTCTGCCAACCAATTCTCTATCCAAGTCAATACCTTGCCCCCAATCCCATGTGCCTTAATTTTACACGCTAATCTCTTATGCGGGACCTTGTCGAAAGCCTTTTGAAAATCCAAATACACCACATCCACTGGTTCTCCCTTATCTATTTTACCAGTTACATCCTCAAAAAATTCCAGTAGATTAGTCAAGCACAATTTACCTTTTGTAAATCCATGTTGACTTTGTCCGATCCTGTCACTGTTTTCCAAGTGCTCTGCTATTACATCCTTTGTAATGGACTCTAGCATTTTCCCCACTACCGATGTCAGACTTACCGGTCTGTAATTCCCCGTTTTCTCTCTACCACCCTTTTTGAACAGTGGGGTAACATTAGCTACCCGCCAATCCATGGGTACTGTTCCAGAGTCCATCGAATTTTGGAAGATGACCAGCAATTATACTGCATCTGCCACCTTACTGCCCACTCACTCAGTCTATTTATATCCCTTTGCAGACTCTGTGTTCTCCTCACAGCTTACTGTCCCACCTAGCTTTGTATCATCAGCAAACTTGGATACATTACACTCGGTCCTTTCATGTAGGTCATTTATATAGATTATAAATAGCTGAGGCCTCAACACTGACCCTTGCGGCACCCCACTAGTTACAGCCTGCCAACCTGAAAAAGATCCGTTTATCCCTACTCTCTGTTGTCTGTCCGTTAATCAATCCTCTATCCATGCTAATACATTACCCCCAACCCCATGAGCCCTAATCTTGTGTAATAACCTTTTATGTGGCACCTTATCGAATGTCTTTTGGAAATCCAAATATATTACATCCACTGGTTCCCCTTTATCTACCCTGCTAGTTACATCCTCAAAAAACTCTAATAAATTTGTCAAACACGATTTCCCTTTCATAAAACCATGTTGACTCTGCCTAATCATGTTATGATTTCCCAACGACTGATGTCAGGCTAACTGGCCTGTCATTCCCTGTTTTTTCTCTCCCTCCTTTCTTGAATAGCGGTGTTACATTTGCGACCTTCCAATCCGTGGGGACCTCTCCAGAATCTAGGGAATTTTGGAAGATCAAAACCAATGCATCCACTACCTCTTCAGCCACCTCTTTTAGAACCCTAGGATGTAGGCCGTCAGGTCCAGGGGATTTGTTAGCTTTTAGTCCCATTAGTTTCTCTAGTACGTACTTTTTCTCTACTTATATTAATTAGGTTAAGTTCCTCACCCTCATTAGACCCGTGTTTCCCCACTATTTTTGGTCTGCTTTTTGTGTCTTCTACTGTGAAGACAGAAACAAAATATTTCTTTAACGTTTCTGCCATTTCCTTATTCCCCATAATAATTTCTCCTCTCTCAGCCTCTAAAGGACCAACATTTTCTTTTGCTACTCTCTTCCTTTTTACAGTCTGGTTCCTGGGATGGGGGGATTGTCCTATGAGGAGAGATTGAGTAGACTAGGCCTATAATCTCTAGAGTTTAGAAGAATGAGAGGTGATCTCATTGAAACATACAAAATTCTTACAGGGCTTGACAGGGTAGATGCAGGGAGGATGTGTCCCCTGGCTGGGGAGTCTAGAACCAGGGGGCACAGTCTCAGGATAAGGGGTTAGCCATTCCTGTTCCTGGGACTAGGGACAGGGTCACTGGATAAGGCTTGGAAGCTAAGCAGAGCCAGGCCTGGTTAGTACCTGGTAGGAGTGACCATCAGGGAAGACCAGGTGCAGAAGGTCACGGAAGGAGCCCCGAGGAGGGGTGGTTGGTGAGAAGGTCACGGGAGGAGCGGCTGGTGAGCAGGCCCGGGCGTTGGGCTGAAGATTGTTGGACAGGAGGAATGGTGGAAATGGAATGGCGGCGCGCACCGACGCAGCGGCTTTGCTTCTCCCAGTCACGGGAGCTTGCAAGATCACATTTTGTTGTTCGTGTACTTGTGCAATGACAATAAAGTTGAATTATTATTATTATTATTATTTAGGACTGAGATGAGGAGAAATTTCTTCACTCAGAGGGTGGGGAATCTTTGGAATTCTCTGCCCCAGAGGGCTGTGGAGGCTCAGTCATTGAGTATATTCAAAACAGAGATCGATAGATTTTTGGATATTAAGGGAATCAAGGGATATGGGGATAGTGCAGGAAAGTGGAGTTGAGGTAGAAGATCAGCCATGATCTCATTGAATGGCGGAGCAGGCTCGAGGGGCTGAATGGCCTCCTCCTGCTCCTACTTCTTATGTCCTTATGGTCCATGTGCCAGGCTATTTTTGAATTCTAATCACTAAGCTTATAACTTTAATTAGTAATCGGGCTTCATGTGATGGCTCCATTTAAAATACACAAATTCACAAAGGACATATTCTAGTGAGTTTATTGCAGGGCTACTAATTACCTCACCCTGTCAGCTTTAATTACCATCGGACTTTCTAGTCATTATTTGTCAGTTTTTTAAATACAGTTGACCCACTCTACTTAACGCTGTCCTTGAGAAACAGTCTCTCACATTGATTGGCCAATGCTACTGGCTCAGGGAGAGAGAGATCTACTGCTACTGGCTCAGGGAGAGAGAGATCTACTGCAACAGGCTCAGGGAGAGAGAGATCTACTGCTACTGGCTCAGGGAGAGAGAGATCTACTGCTACTGGCTCAGGGAGAGAGAGATCTACTGCTACTGGCTCAGGGAGAGAGAGATCTACTGCAACAGGCCCAGGGAGAGAGAGATCTACTGCTACTGGCTCAGGGAGAGAGAGATCTACTGCTACTGGCTCAGGGAGAGAGAGATCTACTGCTACTGGCTCAGGGAGAGAGAGATCTACTGCAACAGGCCCAGGGAGAGAGAGATCTACTGCTACTGGCTCAGGGAGAGAGAGATCTACTGCAACAGGCCCAGGGAGAGAGAGATCTACTGCAACAGGCCCAGGGAGAGAAAGATCTACTGCTACTGGCTCAGGGAGAGAGAGATCTACTGCAACAGGCCCAGGGAGAGAGAGATCTACTGCTACTGGCTCAGGGAGAGAGAGATCTACTGCAACAGGCCCAGGGAGAGAGAGATCTACTGCTACTGGCTCAGGGAGAGAGAGATCTACTGCAACAGGCCCAGGGAGAGAGAGATCTACTGCTACTGGCTCAGGGAGAGAGAGATCTACTGCAACAGGCCCAGGGAGAGAGAGATCTACTGCTACTGGCTCAGGGAGAGAGAGATCTACTGCTACTGGCTCAGGGAGAGAGAGATCTACTGCTACTGGCTCAGGGAGAGAGAGATCTACTGCTACTGGCTCAGGGAGAGAGAGATCTACTGCTACTGGCTCAGGGAGAGAGAGATCTACTGCTACTGGCTCAGGGAGAGAGAGATCTACTGCTACTGGCTCAGGGAGAGAGAGATCTACTGCTACTGGCTCAGGGAGAGAGAGATCTACTGCAACAGGCCCAGGGAGAGAGAGATCTACTGCAACAGGCCCAGGGAGAGAAAGATCTACTGCTACTGGCTCAGGGAGAGAGAGATCTACTGCAACAGGCCCAGGGAGAGAGAGATCTACTGCTACTGGCTCAGGGAGAGAGAGATCTACTGCAACAGGCCCAGGGAGAGAGAGATCTACTGCTACTGGCTCAGGGAGAGAGAGATCTACTGCAACAGGCCCAGGGAGAGAGAGATCTACTGCTACTGGCTCAAGGAGTGAGGGATCTACTGCAACAGGCCCAGGGAGAGAGGGATCTACTGCAACATGCCCAGGGAGAGAGGGATCTACTACAACAGGCCCAGGGAGAGAGAGATCTACTGCAACAGGCCCAGGGAGAGAGGGATCTACTGCAACAGGCCCAGGGAGAGAGAGATCTACTGCAACAGGCCCAGGGAGAGAGGGATCTACTGCAACAGGCCCAGGGAGAGAGAGATCTACTGCAACAGGCCCAGGGAGAGAGAGATCTACTGCAACAGGCCCAGGGAGAGAAAGATCTACTGCTACTGGCTCAGGGAGAGAGAGATCTACTGCAACAGGCCCAGGGAGAGAGAGATCTACTGCTACTGGCTCAGGGAGAGAGAGGTCTACTGCAACAGGCCCAGGGAGAGAGAGATCTACTGCTACTGGCTCAGGGAGAGAGAGATCTACTGCAACAGGCCCAGGGAGAGAGAGATCTACTGCTACTGGCTCAAGGAGTGAGGGATCTACTGCAACAGGCCCAGGGAGAGAGGGATCTACTGCAACAGGCCCAGGGAGAGAGGGATCTACTACAACAGGCCCAGGGAGAGAGAGATCTACTGCAACAGGCCCAGGGAGAGAGGGATCTACTGCAACAGGCCCAGGGAGAGAGAGATCTACTGCAACAGGCCCAGGGAGAGAGGGATCTACTGCAACAGGCCCAGGGAGAGAGGGATCTACTGCAACAGGCCCAGGGAGAGAGAGATCTACTGCAACAGGCCCAGAGAGAGAGGGATCTACTGCAATTGGCTCAGCGAGTGAGGGATCTACTGCTACTGGCTCAGGGAGAGAGGGATCTACTGCAATTGGCTCAGCGAGTGAGGGATCTACTGCTGCTGGCTCAGGGAGAGAGGGATCTACTGCAACAGGCCCAGGGAGAGAGGGATCTACTGCTACTGGCTCAGGGAGAGAGGGATCTACTGCTACTGGCTCAGGGAGTGAGGGATCTACCGCTACTGGCTCAGGGAGTGAGGGATCTACCGCTACTGGCTCAGGGAGTGAGGGATCTACCGCTACTGGCTCAGGGAGTGAGGGATCTCCTGCTACTGGCTCAGGGAGTGAGGGATCTACTGCAAAAAGCCCAGGGAGAGAGAGATCTACTGCAACAGGCCCAGTGAGTGAGGGATCTACTGCAACAGGCCCAGGGAGAGAGAGATCTACTGCAACAGGCCCAGGGAGAGAGAGATCTACTGCAACAGGCCCAGGGAGTGAGGGATCTACTGCAACAGGCCCAGGGAGAGAGGGATCTACTGCAACAGGCCCAGGGAGAGAGGGATCACTGCGCAACATCCAGACGTCATTGCATATGTTAGATCCATGGTTCAGTGGATAAATAATTACACGGATGCTGTACATAAACAAATAACAGGTCTTTACTGGAGGAGGGTAATCTCTAGACTGGGGTACAGAGGCATGCGCACAGCTTATATACCGGTGTGGTCACTGCCGGTACTACAGTATACAGGAGCTGTAAAAAGTAGTTCTGACTTAAAGCACATACACTACAATTCCTCCCTTTTTAGATTAATAATACCCCCTTAATATTCAAATAACAATTACATTTTGACATGTACATTCAATAACAAAAGTCCATTTATAGATTCAGTCTTTGGGGCGGCTTCCTGACCCTTTCGGGATAGCGCCTTTCCGGAGGTTCTTGTTCTTGGTGCAGAGGCGATTCTGACCCCCTTTCATCGGGTAGTTCATCGGGTTCCACTGCTACTGGGTCTGAAGTAGATGCTACCGGTATGTCGGGTTCATCCCCAGGTACTCGAGAAATGGGGTTGACGCATTCCTGTGATGCTAAGATCTGATCGACGTGGCGTCTCACAATGTTCTCCCCGACATCCACTGTGTACATTAATGGCCCCTGCCTTGTACATATCGTTCCGGGTTGCCACTTCTCTGTTCGATAGTCCCGGGCCAAGACTGGTTGCCCTACATTGAAGCTCCTTGTCGGCTTCTCGTTGATGTGCTGGAATTGTTTGTCCTCAACATTTCTTCGCACATTTGGTCTGAGCAAGTCCAGACGAGATCTCAACCTTCGGTTAAAGAACATCATGGCCGGGGTCTGGTTGGTAACTGCATGTGTCGCGTTTCGGTAGGCTAATAAGAAATTGTCCATCTTATGCTGTAGTGGAATTTCCTCGTCGCACATGGCCTTTATCGCCTTCTTAAAGGTTTGTACGAACCTCTCAGCCAATCCATTGGTGGCTGGATGATACGGGGCGGATGTGTAATGCCTTACCCCATTCCTTTTCATGAATTTTTGGAACTCGTCGGACACAAACTGTGGTCCATTATCAGAGCAGATCTGCTCTGGCAACCCGTTTCTGGCAAATATGGTCCGTAGGACTGCAATCGTTTTCTCTGTAGTGGTTGAAGACATCTTTATCACCTCAGGCCACTTTGAATGAGCATCCACTGCTATTAAGAACATTGAGTCCATGAATGGACCAGCGAAATCAATGTGCACCCGTTGCCATGGAGAGGAGGGCCACTCCCATGGGTGTAGAGGGGCATGTGGTGGTGCATTTTGGACCTTCTGGCATCCTAAGCAGCTCTTAGTTAGGTCTTCGATTTGTTGATCGATTCCCGGCCACCACACATAAGCCCTAGCTAGGCTTTTCATTTTCACTCCCCCCAGATGACCTTCATGTAGCTCATTTAGCACTCTCTCCCTTAACTTGGGTGGAATCACCACTCTGGATCCACACATCACTGTCCCCTGGCATACTGACAGCTGTTCTCTTCTGGATGAGAATGCTGGCAACAGTGAGTCGCCATGTGTTGGCCATCCCCTCACCGTCAATTCATATACCCGTGACAGCGTCGGATCATTGCGGGTCTCCTTCTCTATATCCGCGTTTGTTACTGGCAATCGTTCAATTATTGACGAATAAAATATCTCGATAGGGTCCACTGCTGGTGCTTCCTCCACCGTAGGCAGTGGCAGGCGCGATAGCCCATCAGCATTCCCATGCTGTCTCGTGCCTTTATATTCTATTTCATATTGATTCGCCCCTAGAAACAGGGACCATCTTTGTAACCGCTGTGCAGTCATTACTGGCACGCCCTTCTTAGGATTAAAGATGGAGACAAGTGGTTGGTGGTCAGTCAGCAAGGTGAACTTCTGTCCATGCAGATAGTGGTTGAATTTTTTTACTCCCCATACTAGGCTGAGGGCCTCCCTGTCAATCTGGGTGTAGTTGCGCTTGGCTGAGGTTAGTGACCGAGACGCAAAGGCTACTGGCCTCTCCAACCCGTCTGGGAATTTGTGCGACAGCACCGCTCCAATGCCGTAGGGTGATGCATCACATGCCAAACGAATTGGTAGTGCTGGGTTGAAATGGGCCAACACCTCTTTTGATGTGATCAATTCTTTACACTTCTGGAAAGCTCGTCTACGTTCGTCATCCCACTTCCATGGTACCCTTGTTTGCAGTAGGGTGTTCAGTGGGTGTAATACCGAGAACAAATTTGGTAAGAACTTGTGGTAATAGTTTACCAGCCCGAGGAACGACCTCAGTTGTGACACATTTTCCGGTGCTGGAGCCTTGACTACTGCCTCTATCTTGTCAGGGGACTTATGTAGCCCCTCTTCATCGATGACGTGGCCGCAATACGAGATCTGTTTCTGGAAAAACTCGCACTTGTGGCGATTAGCTCGTAACCCATATTCCTTTAATCTGGCGAGCACCTTCTCCAAGTTAGCGAGGTGATCACCGTCATTTTCGCCCGTGACCAAGATGTCGTCCAAATAACACTGGGTCCCTGGAATCCCTTGCAGGACTTGATCCATCGCCCTTTGCCAGATAGCCGGAGCCAAGGCTACTCCAAACACCAGCCAGTTGTATTGATAGAGACCTTTATGGGTGTTGATCGTAAGGTAATGTTTCGAAGCTTCTTCTACCTCCATTTGCAAGTACGCCTGGGCTAGATCAATTTTGGTGAAGCGTTTACCACCAGATAGCGAGGCGAAAATATCCTCAATTCGTGGAAGCGGATATTGCACCGTGTGAAGGACTGGGTTCACTGTCACCTTAAAATCCCCACAGATGCGGACCTTCTTTGGTTCCCCAGGTGTATTACTCAACGACCTCTTCATTACAGGAACGATGGGTGTAGCCCACTCGCTCCAGTCCACTTTGGACAGTACTCCTGAACGTTCCAACCCTTCCAGCTCTGCTTCAACCGCTGGTCTGATCGCATAAGGCACTGGTCTGGCCTTCAGAAACTTTGGGCTTGCATTATCCTCTATTTTAATTGTTGCTGTTATTCCTTTTAGTGTTCCTAGTCCCTCCTGGAACACTTCTTTTGCGTCAGTTAGCATTTTTGACAGTCGTCCAGGTGTGACGTCGTCATCCTTTTTGGCCTCCACCTTCAGTGCCTGCATGGAATGCCAATCTAAATGTATCTTCCGGATCCATTCACGTCCTAGCAGTGGTGGTCCTCCATTTGGCAATACATATATATCCATTTTAGGTATTTCCTGACCTTTATATGTCACTTTCACCCTTATTTTTCCTTTGGGGTAGACTTTTTGCCCCGTATACATCTTCAAGACAATCTCTGTAGCTTTCAAGGGTATGTGTGAAAATAGCCGCTTGTAGTCTCTTTGATTTGTGACTGTTAGAGCTGACCCTGTGTCCAATTCCATTTCCACTTGGACTCCGTCTATCTTGAGTGTAACCCAGATAGTCTGGTGATCCTCCATTTCGGTTACATTATGTAGTTTCAGACAACCCAGCTCCTTGCTTCCGGAGTCTGTGTCACTTTTCTGTTCGTCTGAACCACTGTCCATCACCTGGTGTACCTTTTTGTACTTCTCCTGTGGAGATTTCTTACTGTTGGTTTTCTTCCCAGACCTGCAGACTCTTGCTATGTGTCCTGCTTTCCCACACTGCCTGCACACTTGGTCCTTGAACCAACAATGTTTCTGGTCATGTGTTGTTCTGCCGCAGCGATAGCACTTCCCTGTTCCATAGGTCATTTCGTTGGTGCCATATTCTTGCGGTCTCCGTTGTATTTCTGCAGCGCCCCTTGCGGCTGCTTCGTGTGATACTGCCATACTGAAAGCTTTGTCCAGCGTAAGGTCCTTTTCTGATAGAAGCCGTTTCTGGGTTCCTTCACTTTGTAGCCCACACACAAACTTGTCCCTTAACGTGTCTGCTAGTCCCGCTCCAAACTGGCAGTATTTTGATAGCTTGCGCAGTTCCGTTAGGTACTCAGCATTGCTTTCGTCTTTGTGTTGGTTCCTTTTATGGAACTTAAATCGTTCTGCTATCAGCAGCGGTGTGGGGTTTAAGTGGTCCTGTAGGATTTCTACTATGCTTTCAAAATTCTTGTTTACCGGCTTCTCTGGGGTTATTAGATTTCGCCGTAACCCATAAGTTTTTGCACCCATGGAATTTAACAGAACCAGTGCTTTATTAGCATCTGGCACTTCATTCGCCCTGCAGTACACCTCAATACGTTCCACATATGTCGCCCAATCTTCGACTTCATTGTCAAACGTAGAGATACTGCCACTCTTCGGCATCCTTGGTTGTGCGTTAACTATCACCAATGGCGCCTCCCGCGCTTCCCCTTCTTCTCCGCTGGCACAAAATGGCGTCTCCCGCGCTTTCCTTCCTTCCCGCGCTCGCCCGTCTTCTCCGCTGCGGCTTCGCAAAATGGCGTCTCCCGCGCTCTTCCTTCTTCTCCGTGGCTCAATGGCGCCTCCCGCGCTCTCCCTGCTTCTCCGCGGCTCAATGGCGTCTCCCCTTGCTTCGCCCCGCGGACCCTGGTCAGCCCGTGATCCCTGGCTGTGCTCTGCGCGTTCTTCTCTTGATATTTGTCGACGCCGCTCAGTCTAGAACCCGGCTGTTTCTTACCCTCTCTCTCTCCGGTTTGCAGTATTTTTCCTTGACGCCGCTCGGTGATCAACCCCCGGCTGCGCCCTGCTCTCTTCACCCTCTTTCTTACCCCGTCGACGCTGCCCGGCTCTCTCTCTGCCGTCAGTCGGCTCCAGCCGCCGCTGCTCGGGAAGGGTCTGCTCTGGACCTGTCGTCGGTCTCTTACTGCTCGTTGTGGCTGGGGAACCAAGCCCGGCTCTCCACAGCCTCCCCAGCGAAGTTGGATCTCTGCCTGACTGCTGGGCGGTTGCTCGCGGTCGACGCCCGTGTTCCTGGACTCGACTATTTTTTTTTTTTATGTTGCAGGTAGATTCGCATCAACACTCGTCGCCACTGTTAGATCCGTGGTTCAGTGGATAAATAATTACACGGATGCTGTACATAAACAAATAACAGGTCTTTACTGGAGGAGGGTAATCTCTAGACTGGGGGTACAGAGGCATGCGCACAGCTTATATACCGGTGTGGTCACTGCTGGTACTACAGTATACAGGAGCTGTAAAAAGTAGTTCTGACTTAAAGCACATACACTACAGCATAGGCAGCGCTGAATACACTGGAAAGTGCGGGAGAGAAAGGGAAAGACAGACTCATTTCTCCAGCACCTTCCCCACCTCAGGACGTCCCAAAGCACTTCACAGCCAATGACGTACTTTTGAAGTGTAGTCACTGTTGTAATTTGGGAAACGCGGCAGCCAATTTGCGCACAGCAAGCTCCCACAAACAGCAACGTGATAATGACAGATAATCTGTTTTTTCAATGATGTTGTTTGAGGGATAAATATTGGCCCCGGGGAGAACTCCCCTGCTCGTCTTTGAAATAGTGGCCGTGGGATCTTTGACGTCCGCCTGAGAGAGCAGACGGGGCCTCGGTTTCACGATGGTGTGGAAACAAACAGCTAGAGTTTGAATCTGTTGAAACCGGAGAAATAAGTGAGTTTATTGAGGCCTCACTCCCGAACGGAGGTTGGGCAGCCATTTTGGAAAGCTGGCTCTGAGGCGATCGCTATCCCATCATGCTTTAGATGTAGCAGTGACCTAATCTTAGTTATAATTCCAAAAAACACTCTCTGAGGTTCCTGGCAATGAAAAAAACAGTATCTTGTTGCTAGGAAACAGGAAAGAGTAGGCAACCAACTCATTTTTGCATTTTCAGTGCGGCCTAGAACAGGACATCTCTGCTTCAAACTGAACTGTTTGATAGCAAGTGATGTCAGACAGTAAACAGGGGCCTTGATTAAGGATTGCAAAGGATAGATTGGCGCATTCTTTTATTGCGCGCATTGATTGTTGTCATCGGGAACTGCCAAGAAAATCTAGACAACCATAAAATACTTCAGAGAGTGTCACTCTCAGCCACCACCGCCAAAGCCCAGCAAAGCTTGATATCGTAACGCCCCTGTGTTTACATCATCCCAAACAAAGGCAGGCAGTTCCCCGCATCACTGCCTGTATGTCTCCCGAGTGCCCACGTGCACACTCTGCTCTTTGACTCCTTGCAAAGAAATGAATTTGCCGAAATGCATCTAATGGTGTCTTCAGGGAGAGTAACTCAAGCGTGGCTCCCCATTCATCTTAATAGTATCTCCACTCAGCCGTGCTGAGACGCTGTAAGCAGACGCCAATTCTTCCTTTATTCCCACCCCCAGAATTGCCTGAAATTAGTATTTATCACTTGACCTCCAGGGGGTGGCTGTATGCTGAAGTTGGCGATTAGTTACTTGTTTCCTGGGTCGGTCTGAAGCCGGGTTGCTGAGGGAGCCACTCGCTTACATCAGCTGACCTGATATTGAGGTGAATCATGACTTGGATTTGCAAGCAGAGGAGAGGCTGATATCCCAGAGTTGTTTTATGTCTTTTACCCATTTATATTCAAGCTGTGCTCAACTGGGCACCCGATCCTGGGTGTGACACCAAGCTCTGGCTGTTCTAAAGGCACTGAGCTCTAATCTCACCCAAACAACAAGACAAGACTTGTGTTTCTCCAGCGCCTTTCACCACCTCCGGACGTCCCAAAGCGCTTCACAGCCAATGAAGTAATTTTGAAGTGTGGTCACTGTTGTAATGTAGGAAACACAGCGGCCAATTTGTGCACAGCAAGCTCCCACAAACAGCAATGTGATAATGACCAGATTAGATGGTAGCCATGGCTCAGTAGGTAACACACTCTCTCGCGCCTCTTTTCAGAAGGTTCTGGGTTCAAGGCCTACTCCTGAGACTTGAGCACAAATTCTAAGTCTGACACTCCAGTGCAGTACTGAGGGAGCGCCGCACTGTCGGAGGGGCAGTACTGAGGGAGCGCCGCACTGTCGGAGGGGCAGTACTGAGGGAGCGCCGCACTGTCGGAGGGGCAGTACTGAGGGAGCGCCGCACTGTCGGAGGGGCAGTACTGAGGGAGTGCCGCACTGTTGGAGGTCCCGTCTTTTGGATGAGATGTTAAACCGAGGCCCCATCTGCCATATCAGGTCATTATCACATTGCTGTGTGTGGGAGCTTGCTGTGCATAAATTGGCTGCTGTGTTTCCCACATTACGTCAGTGACTACACTTCAAAAAACACTTCATTGGCTGTGAAGCGCTTTGGAATGCCTGGAGGTCGTGAAAGGCGCTATAGAAATGCAAAACTTTCTTTCTTTTGAATCTATGATGTTGGTTGAGGGATGAATATTGGCCCAGGACACCGGGGAGAACTCACCTGCTCTTCTTCGGAATAGGTGAATGAAGGAAAAGCGGCTGAAGGAATACGGGAACAGGGCGGGGTCAATAGGATCAGAACTATTTTCTCGTGTGGAGACCAAACACTGGCATGGGCTGAGTGGGCCGAATGGCCTGGGCTGTATTGGGTTTCAAATTTAGAAGAAACCACAACCGTTGTAGTGCAGTTGTGCTAAAAGTTTATTATTATTGTTAGCTACTTAAATCCATTCTGTGTTAGCTGACAGTAATGACCCATCTCTTTATCAGAATATCATAGGGTTTCTTTTCAAAGCAGCTCAGTTGATACGCCAATGATTTGAGTGCTGTCTTGGGAAGACTATTGTGTTGCTATTTATGCCAATTTAGGTCAAATTCTGGGTGATGATAAATATTCAACACACACTCACCGACTGGGGCCTTTCAACTTGCTTTTAAATATTGATGATTCGGCCACTTCACTGGAACAAAACAATCTCATAACAACCTGTGACCAAGATAAAATGCGTTGCTTGAAAACGAGACGGAAAGTTTCTGGGAAGCTTGAGATGTTCCTGAAGGAGAATCGCATTGACAGGAAGCGCCACTTAATTCTGGGTGTTAACTCCAGATGCAGGTGGCGAGCTGGTGTGTGGGCACAGCCCTGGCACAGAGTGGGCAGGAGGTGGGGCTCATTGTCCAATTATCAACCCGTAGAGTTCAGGCTGCACAGGAACCAAGCAGGTGACAAGGAGAGGGGCAATAAATTCCACAGGGGGAGGGGGAAGAGTGGGTCAGAGAGGGAGGGAGGGAGAGGGTCAGAGAGGGAGGAGGGAGGGAGGGGGTCAGAGAGGGAGGGAGGGAGGGAGAGGGTCAGAGAGGGAGGGAGGGAGGGAGGGAGAGGATCAGGGAGGGAGGGAGGGAGGGAGAGGGTCAGAGAGGGAGGGAGGGAGAGGGTCAGAGAGGGAGGGAGGGAGGGAGAGGGTCAGAGAGGGAGGGAGGGAGGGAGAGGGTCAGAGAGGGAGGGAGGGAGGGAGAGGGTCAGAGAGGGAGGGAGGGAGGGAGAGGGTCAGAGAGGGAGGGAGGGAGAGGATCAGGGAGGGAGGGAGGGAGAGGGTCAGAGAGGGAGGGAGGGAGGGAGAGGATCAGGGAGGGAGGGAGGGAGGGAGGGAGAGGGTCAGAGAGAGAGGGAGGGAGGGAGGGAGAGGGTCAGAGAGGGAGGGAGGGAGGGAGGAAGAGAGGGAGAGGGTCAGAGAGGGAGGGAGGGAGGGAGAGGGTCAGAGAGGGAGGGAGGAAGGAGAGAGAGGGTCAGAGAGGGAGGGAGGGAGGCAGAGGGTCAGGAGAGAGGGAGGGAGGGAGAGGGTCAGAGAGGGAGGGAGGGAGAGGGTCAGAGAGGGAGGGAGGGAGGGAGAGGGTCAGAGAGGGAGGGAGGGAGGGAGAGGGTCAGGGAGGGAGGGAGGGAGAGGATCAGGGAGGGAGGGAGGGAGGGAGAGGGTCAGAGAGGGAAGGAGAGAGGAGGGAGAGGATCAGGAGGGAGGGAGGGAGGGAGAGGATCAGGGAGGGAGGGAGAGGGTCAGAGAGGGAGGGAGGGAGGGAGAGGGTCAGAGAGGGAGGGAAGGAGGGAGGGAGAGGATCAGGGAGGGAGGGAGGGAGGGAGAGGGTCAGAGAGGGAGGGAGGGAGGGAGGGAGAGGATCAGGGAGGGAGGGGGGGAGGGAGGGAGAGGGTCAGAGAGAGAGGAAGGGAGGGAGGGAGGGAGGGAGAGAGAGGAGAGGGTCAGAGAGGGAGGGAGGGAGGGAGAGTGTCAGAGAGGGAGGGAGGGAAGGAGAGAGAGGGTCAGAGAGGGAGGGAGGGAGGGAGAGGGTCAGAGAGGGAGGGAGGGAGGGAGAGGATCAGGGAGGGAGGGAGGGAGGGAGAGGGTCAGAGAGGGAAGGAGGGAGGGAGGGAGAGGATCAGGGAGGAGGGAGGGAGGGAGAGGATCAGGGAGGGAGGGAGGGAGGGAGAGGATCAGGGAGGGAGGGAGGGAGGGAGAGGGTCAGAGAGGGAGGGAGGGAGGGAGAGGGTCAGAGAGGGAGGGAGGGAGGGAGGGAGAGATCAGGTTGGGAGGAGGGGAGGAGAGGGTCAGAGAGGGAGGGAGGGAGGGAGGGAGGGAGGGAGAGGATCAGGGAGGGAGGGAGGGAGGGAGAGGGTCAGAGAGGGAGGGAGGGAGGGAGGGAGAGGGTCAGGGAGGGAGGGAGTGACGGAGAGGGTCAGAGAGGGAGGGAGGGAGGGAGGGAGGAAGGGAGGGAGGGAGAGGGTCAGAGAGGGAGGGAGGGGAGGGAGAGGGTCAGAGAGGGAGGGAGGGACGGAGAGGTCAGAGAGGAGGGAGGGAGGGAGAGGGTCAGAGAGGGAGGAGGGAGGAGGGAGAGGGTCAGAGAGGGAGGGAGGGAGGAGAGGGTCAGAGAGAGAGGGAGGGAGGGAGAGGGTCAGAGAGGGAGGGAGGGAGGGAGGGAGAGGTCAGAGAGGAGGGAGGAGGGAGAGGGTCAGAGAGGGAGGGAGGGAAGGAGAGAGAGGGTCAGAGAGGGAGGGAGGGAGAGGGTCAGAGAGGGAGGGAGGGAGGGAGGGACGGAGAGGGTCAGAGAGGGAGGGAGGGAGGGAGAGGGTCAGAGAGGGAGGGAGGGAGGGAGAGGGTCAGAGAGGGAGGGAGGGAGTGAGGGAGAGGATCAGGGAGGGAGGGAGGGAGGGAGAGGGTCAGAGAGAGAGGGAGGGAGGGAGGGAGGGAGGGAGAGGGTCAGAGAGGGAGGGAGGAAGGGAGAGGGTCAGAGAGGGAGGA
>NC_141009.1:1542256-1550229 GCF_052327205.1 Somniosus microcephalus | reverse complement strand
GAGTGTGAGAGTGAGTGTGAGTGTGAGTGTGAGAGTGAGAGTGTGAGTGAGTGTGAGTGTGAGAGTGAGTGTGAGTGTGAGTGTGAGAGTGAGTGTGAGTGTGAGAGTGAGTGTGAGTGTGAGAGTGAGTGTGAGTGTGAGTGTGAGAGTGAGTGTGAGTGTGAGTGTGAGAGTGAGTGTGAGTGTGAGTGTGAGAGTGAGTGTGAGTGTGAGTGTGAGAGTGAGTGTGAGTGTGAGTGTGAGTGTGAGAGTGAGTGTGAGTGTGAGAGTGAGTGTGAGAGTGAGTGAGAGTGTGAGTGTGAGTGTGAGAGTGAGAGTGAGTGTGAGTGGTGAGTGTGAGAGTGAGTGTGAGTGTGAGTGTGAGAGTGAGTGTGAGTGTGAGTGTGAGTGTGAGTGTGAGAGTGAGTGTGAGTGTGAGAGTGAGTGTGAGAGTGAGTGTGAGTGTGAGTGTGAGATGTGAGAGTGAGTGTGAGTGTGAGTGTGAGAGTGAGTGTGAGTGTGAGAGTGAGTGTGAGTGTGAGTGTGAGAGTGTGAGAGTGAGTGTGAGTGTGAGAGTGAGAGTGAGTGTGAGAGTGTGAGTGTGAGAGTGAGTGTGAGAGTGAGTGTGAGTGTGAGTGTGAGTGTGAGAGTGAGTGTGAGAGTGAGTGTGAGAGTGAGTGTGAGTGTGAGAGTGAGTGTGAGAGTGAGTGTGAGTGTGAGTGTGAGAGTGAGAGTGAGTGTGAGAGTGAGTGTGAGTGAGTGTGAGTGTGAGAGTGAGTGTGAGAGTGAGTGTGAGTGTGAGTGAGTGAGTGTGAGAGTGAGTGTGAGAGTGAGAGTGAGTGTGAGTGTGAGTGTGAGAGTGAGTGTGAGTGTGAGTGTGAGAGTGAGTGTGAGTGTGAGAGTGAGTGTGAGTGTGAGTGTGAGAGTGAGAGTGAGTGTGAGTGTGAGAGTGAGTGTGAGAGTGAGTGTGAGAGTGAGTGTGAGAGTGAGTGTGAGTGTGAGTGTGAGTGTGTGAGTGTGAGAGTGAGTGTGAGAGTGAGTGTGAGTGTGAGAGTGAGTGTGAGAGTGAGTGTGAGTGTGAGTGTGAGAGTGAGAGTGAGTGTGAGTGTGAGAGTGAGTGTGAGAGTGAGTGTGAGTGTGAGAGTGAGTGTGAGTGTGAGAGTGAGAGTGAGTGTGAGTGTGTGAGTGTGAGAGTGAGTGTGAGAGTGAGTGTGAGTGAGAGTGTGAGTGTGAGAGTGAGTGTGAGAGTGAGTGTGAGGTGAGTGTGAGTGTGAGAGTGAGTGTGAGAGTGAGTGTGAGTGTGAGAGTGAGTGTGAGAGTGAGTGTGAGTGTGAGAGTGAGTGTGAGTGTGAGTGAGTGAGTGTGAGAGTGAGTGTGAGTGTGAGAGTGAGTGTGAGAGTGAGTGTGAGTGTGAGAGTGAGTGTGAGTGTGAGTGTGAGAGTGAGTGTGAGTGTGAGAGTGAGTGTGAGAGTGAGTGTGAGTGTGAGAGTGAGTGTGAGAGTGAGTGTGAGTGTGAGTGTGAGAGTGAGAGTGAGTGTGAGTGAGTGTGAGTGTGAGAGTGAGAGTGAGTGTGAGTGTGAGTGTGAGAGTGAGTGTGAGAGTGAGTGTGAGTGTGAGAGTGAGTGTGAGTGTGAGTGTGAGTGTGAGTGTGAGAGTGAGAGTGAGTGTGAGTGTGAGAGTGAGAGTGAGTGTGAGTGTGAGAGTGAGTGTGAGTGTGAGAGTGAGAGTGAGTGTGAGGTGAGTGTGAGAGTGAGTGTGAGAGTGAGTGTGAGTGTGAGAGTGAGTGTGAGTGTGAGAGTGAGTGTGAGTGTGAGTGTGAGAGTGAGTGTGAGTGTGAGAGTGAGAGTGAGTGTGAGTGTGTGAGTGTGAGAGTGAGTGTGAGAGTGAGTGTGAGAGTGAGAGTGAGTGTGAGTGTGAGAGTGAGTGTGAGTGTGAGAGTGAGAGTGAGTGTGGTGAGTGTGAGAGTGAGTGTGAGAGTGAGTGTGAGTGTGAGAGTGAGTGTGAGTGTGAGAGTGAGTGTGAGTGTGAGTGTGAGTGTGAGAGTGAGTGTGAGTGTGAGAGTGAGAGTGAGTGTGAGTGTGAGAGTGAGTGTGAGAGTGAGTGTGAGAGTGAGTGTGAGTGTGAGAGTGAGAGTGAGTGTGAGTGTGTGAGTGTTGAGAGTGAGTGTGAGAGTGAGTGTGAGTGAGTGGAGAGTGAGTGTGAGAGTGAGTGTGAGTGTGTGAGTGTGAGAGTGAGTGTGAGAGTGAGTGTGAGTGTGAGAGTGAGTGTGAGAGTGAGTGTGAGTGTGAGTGTGAGAGTGAGAGTGAGAAGTGAGAGTGAGGTGTGAGTGTGTGAGTGTGAGAGTGAGTGTGAGAGTGAGAGTGAGTGTGAGAGTGAGAGTGAGTGTGAGTGTGAGTGTGAGAGTGAGTGTGAGTGTGAGTGTGAGAGTGAGTGTGAGTGTGAGAGTGAGTGTGAGAGTGAGTGTGAGAGTGAGTGTGAGTGTGAGAGTGAGAGTGAGTGTGAGTGTGTGAGTGTGAGAGTGAGTGTGAGAGTGAGTGTGAGTGTGAGTGTGAGTGTGAGTGTGTGAGTGTGAGAGTGAGTGTGAGAGTGAGTGTGAGTGTGAGAGTGAGTGTGAGAGTGTGAGAGTGTGAGTGTGAGTGTGAGAGTGAGAGTGAGTGTGAGTGTGAGAGTGAGTGTGAGAGTGAGTGTGAGTGTGAGAGTGAGTGTGAGTGTGAGAGTGAGAGTGAGTGTGAGTGTGTGAGTGTGAGAGTGAGTGTGAGAGTGAGTGTGAGTGTGAGAGTGAGTGTGAGTGTGAGAGTGAGAGTGAGTGTGAGTGTGTGAGTGTGAGAAGTGAGTGTGAGAAGTGAGTGTGAGTGTGAGAGTGAGTGTGAGAGTGAGTGTGAGTGTGAGAGTGAGTGTGTGTGTGAGTGTGAGAGTGAGTGTGAGTGTGAGAGTGAGTGTGAGAGTGAGTGTGAGTGTGAGAGTGAGTGTGAGTGTGAGTGTGAGAGTGAGTGTGAGTGTGAGAGTGAGTGTGAGAGTGAGTGTGAGTGTGAGAGTGAGTGAGTGTGAGTGTGAGAGTGTGAGAGTGAGTGTGAGTGTGAGAGTGTGAGAGTGAGTGTGAGTGTGAGAGTGAGAGTGAGTGTGATTGTGTGAGTGTGAGAGTGAGTGTGAGAGTGAGTGTGAGTGTGAGAGTGAGTGTGAGAGTGAGTGTGAGTGTGAGTGTGAGAGTGAGAGTGAGTGTGAGTGTGAGAGTGAGTGTGAGAGTGAGTGTGAGTGTGAGAGTGAGTGTGAGTGTGAGAGTGAGAGTGAGTGTGAGAGTGTGAGTGTGAGAGTGAGAGTGAGTGTGAGAGTGAGTGTGAGTGTGAGAGTGAGTGTGAGTGTGAGAGTGAGAGTGAGTGTGAGTGTGAGAGAGTGAGTGTGAGTGTGAGAGTGAGAGTGAGTGTGAGTGTGTGAGTGTGAGAGTGAGTGTGAGAGTGAGTGTGAGAGTGAGAGTGAGTGTGAGTGTGAGAGTGAAGTGTGAGTGTGAGAGTGAGAGTGAGTGTGAGTGTGTGAGTGTGAGAGTGAGTGTGAGAGTGAGTGTGAGTGTGAGAGTGAGTGTGAGTGTGAGAGTGAGTGTGAGTGTGAGTGTGAGAGTGAGAGTGAGTGTGAGTGTGAGAGTGAGAGTGAGTGTGAGTGTGAGAGTGAGTGTGAGAGTGAGTGTGAGAGTGAGTGTGAGTGTGAGAGTGAGAGTGAGTGTGAGAGTGTGTGAGTGTGAGAGTGAGTGTGAGA
Source organism: Somniosus microcephalus (assembly GCF_052327205.1). NCBI lineage: Eukaryota > Metazoa > Chordata > Chondrichthyes > Squaliformes > Somniosidae > Somniosus > Somniosus microcephalus. Next base: position 1,546,503 of record NC_141009.1, on the reverse strand, counting down.
GTGAGTGTGAGTGTGAGAGTGAGTGTGAGAGTGAGTGTGAGTGTGTGAGTGTGAGAGTGAGTGTGAGAGTGAGTGTGAGTGTGAGAGTGAGTGTGAGAGTGAGTGTGAGAGTGAGAGTGAGTGTGAGTGTGAGAGTGAGTGTGAGAGTGAGTGTGAGTGTGAGAGTGAGTGTGAGAGTGAGTGTGAGTGTGTGAGTGTGAGAGTGAGTGTGAGAGTGAGTGTGAGTGTGAGAGTGAGTGTGAGTGTGAGTGTGAGAGTGAGTGTGAGAGTGAGTGTGAGAGTGAGTGTGAGTGTGAGAGTGAGTGTGAGAGTGAGTGTGAGTGTGTGAGGTGAGAGTGAGTGTGAGAGTGAGTGTGAGTGTGAGAGTGAGTGTGAGTGTGAGTGTGAGAGTGAGTGTGAGAGTGAGTGTGAGTGTGAGAGTGAGTGTGAGAGTGAGAGTGAGTGTGAGTGTGTGAGTGTGAGAGTGAGTGTGAGAGTGAGTGTGAGTGTGAGAGTGAGTGTGAGAGTGAGAGTGAGTGTGAGTGTGTGAGTGAGTGTGAGCGTGAGCTGTGCGCGTGAGTGTGAGAGTGAGTGTGTGAGTGTGAGTGTGAGTGTGAGAGTGAGTGTGAGGGTGAGAGAGAGTGTGAGTGTGAGTGTAAGTGTGAGAGTGAGTGTGTGAGTGTGAGTGAGAGTGAGTGTGAGTGTGAGAGTGAGTGTGAGTGTGAGAGTGAGTGTGAGAGTGAGTGTGAGTGTGAGAGTGAGTGTGAGTGTGAGAGTGAGTGTGAGTGTGAGTGTGAGTGTGTGTGTGAGTGTGAGTGTGAGAGTGAGTGTGTGAGTGTGAGTGTGAGTGTGAGAGTGAGTGTGAGTGTGTCTGAGTGTGAGAGTGAGTGTGAGAGTGAGTGTGAGGTTGAGAGTGAGAGTGAGTGTGAGTGTGAGAGAGTGTGAGTGTGAGTGTGAGAGTGAGTGTGTGAGTGTGAGTGTGAGTGTGAGAGTGAGTGTGAGTGTGTGTGAGTGTGAGAGTGAGTGTGAGAGTGAGTGTGAATGTGAGTGTGAGTGTGAGTGTGAGAGTGAGTGTGAGTGTGGTGTGAGTGTGTGTGAGTGTGAGAGTGAGTGTGAGAGTGTAAGTGAGTGTGAATGTGAGTGTGAGTGTGAGAGTGAGTGTGTGTGTGTGTGAGTGTGAGAGTGAGTGTGAGCGTGAGCGTGCGCGTGAGTGTGAGAGTGAGTGTGAGTGTGAGTGTGAGAGTGAGTGTGAGAGTGAGAGTGAGAGTGAGTGTGAGTGTGAGAGAGTGTGAGTGTGAGTGTGAGTGTGAGAGAGTGTGAGTGTGAGTGTGAGAGTGAGTGTATGAGTGTGTGAGTGTGAGTGTGAGAGTGAGAGTGAGTGTGAGTGTGTGTGAGTGTGAGAGTGAGTGTGAGAGTGAGTGTGAGAGTGAGTGTGAATGTGAGTGTGAGAGTGAGTGTGAGTGTGTGTGAGTGTGAGAGTGAGTGTGAGCGTGAGCGTGGCGCGTGAGTGTGAGAGTGAGGTGTGTGAGTGTGAGTGTGAGAGTGAGTGTGAGTGTGAGTGTGAGAGTGAGTGTGAGTGTGAGAGTGAGAGTGAGTGTGAGTGTGAGTGTGAGTGTGAGAGTGAGAGTGAGTGTGAGTGTGAGAGTGAGAGTGAGTGTGAGTGTGAGAGTGAGAGTGAGTGTGTGAGTGTGAGTGTGAGTGTGAGAGTGAGTGTGAGTGTGAGGGTGAGAGTGAGAGTGAGTGAGTGTGAGAGCGTGTGTGTGTGAGTGTGAGTGTGAGAGTGAGTGTGTGAGTGTGAGTGTGAGTGTGAGAGTGAGTGTGAGTGTGTCTGAGTGTGAGAGTGAGTGTGAGAGTGAGTGTGAGGGTGAGAGTGAGAGTGAGTGTGAGTGTGAGAGAGTGTGAGTGTGAGTGTGAGAGTGAGTGTGTGAGTGTGAGTGTGAGTGTGAGAGTGAGTGTGAGTGTGTGTGAGTGTGAGAGTGAGTGTGAGAGTGAGTGTGAATGTGAGTGTGAGTGTGAGTGTGAGAGTGAGTGTGAGTGTGAGTGTGTGTGAGTGTGAGAGTGAGTGTGAGAGTGAGTGTGAATGTGAGTGTGAGTGTGAGAGTGAGTGTGTGTGTGTGTGAGTGTGAGAGTGAGTGTGAGCGTGAGCGTGCGCGTGAGTGTGAGAGTGAGTGTGAGTGTGAGTGTGAGAGTGAGTGTGAGTGTGAGAGTGAGAGTGAGAGTGAGTGTGAGTGTGAGTGTGAGTGTGAGAGAGTGTGAGTGTGAGTGTGAGAGTGAGTGTGTGAGTGTGTGAGTGTGAGTGTGAGAGTGAGAGTGAGTGTGAGTGTGTGTGAGTGTGAGAGTGAGTGTGAGAGTGAGTGTGAATGTGAGTGTGAGAGTGAGTGTGAGTGTGTGTGAGTGTGAGAGTGAGTGTGAGCGTGAGCGTGCGCGTGAGTGTGAGAGTGAGTGTGTGAGTGTGAGTGTGAGAGTGAGTGTGAGTGTGAGTGTGAGAGTGAGAGTGAGTGTGCGAGTGTGAGAGTGAGTGTGAGTGTGAATGTGAGTGTGAGAGTGAGTGTGAGTGTGTGTGAGTGTGAGAGTGAGTGTGAGCGTGAGCGTGCGCGTGAGTGTGAGAGTGAGTGTGTGAGTGTGAGTGTGAGTGTGAGTGTGAGAGTGAGAGTGAGTGTGAGAGTGTGAGTGTGAGTGTGAGAGTGAGTGTGAGAGTGAGTGTGAGAGTGAGTGTGTGAGTGTGAGTGTGAGTTTGAGTGTGAGAGTGTGAGAGTGAGTGTGAGAGTGAGTGTGAGTGTGAGTGTGAGTGTGAGTGTGAGAGTGAGTGTGAGAGTGAGTGTGAGAGTGAGTTTGAGAGTGAGTGTGAGAGTGAGTGTGAGTGTGAGTGTGAGAGTGAGAGTGAGAGTGAGTGTGAGTGTGTGTGAGTGTGACTGTGAGAGTGAGTGTGAGTGTGAGTGTGAGTGTGAGAGTGAGTGTGAGAGTGAGAGTGAGTGTGAGTGTGAGTGTGAGAGAGAGTGTGAGTGTGTGTGAGTGTGAGAGTGAGTGTGAGAGTGAGTGTGAATGTGAGTGTGAGTGTGAGAGTGAGTGTGAATGTGAGTGTGAGAGTGAGTGTGAGTGTGTGTGAGTGTGAGAGTGAGTGTGAGCGTGAGCGTGCGCGTGAGTGTGAGAGTGAGTGTGTGAGTGTGAGTGTGAGAGTGAGTGTGAGTGTGAGTGTGAGAGTGAGAGTGAGAGTGAGTGTGAGAGTGTGAGTGTGAGTGTGAGAGTGAGTGTGAGAGTGAGTGTGAGAGTGAGTGTGTGAGTGTGAGTGTGAGTTTGAGTGTGAGAGTGTGAGAGTGAGTGTGAGAGTGAGTGTGAGTGTGGGAGTGAGTGTGAGTGTGAGTGTGAGAGTGAGTGTGAGAGTGAGTGTGAGAGTGAGTTTGAGAGTGAGTGTGAGAGTGAGTGTGAGTGTGAGTGTGAGAGTGAGAGTGAGTGTGAGTGTGTGTGAGTGTGACTGTGAGAGTGAGTGTGAGTGTGAGTGTGAGTGTGAGAGTGAGTGTGAGAGTGAGAGTGAGTGTGAGTGAGTGTGAGAGAGAGTGTGAGTGTGTGAGTGTGAGAGTGAGTGTGAGAGTGAGTGTGAATGTGAGTGTGAGTGTGAGTGTGAGTGTGTGTGAGTGTGAGAGTGAGTGTGAGTGTGAGTGTGAGTGAGTGTGAGTGTGAGTGTGAGAGTGAGAGTGAGTGTGAGATGTTCTGACGTTAGGTTGAGGTGTTGCGTGTTATACTGAACGACAGGGCATCATGAGATCTGAGATCAAATGAGTTGAAAGTGTGAGTGGCCTCAAAATCTGATTGAACAATTCCTTCAGGATCCTGATTGGATCGCAGTCGGAATGCTGAAGTGGTTGTGTCACAGTGAGTCAACCCTCCTGGGGAGACTTTCCATTAGTACACTGGAACTAGTGGAAACGTTCTGAAAGAGCGGATAGTCTAAATAAAGAAGGACGATAATGAATGTTAAAGAGAGCTGCTGGCCGCTTAAGGCTTAACTCTTCTCTCCCACTGAAATGGCAATGTGTCAATGGCTGTGATTAATCTGCACTTTGCTTTAATTCCATAACAAATTAAAAAATGAAAGACTTTTTACCCAGTGGGCACAGTCAGTGGGTCAAGATCATCGAGAATCATGAGGAGCAGGAGGAGGCCATTCAGCCCCTTGAGCCCATTCCGCCATTTAATGAGATCATGATGATCTGTACCTCAACCCCAATTACCCATCTTTCTTCACACCAATTTTACAGAAACAGGCCATT